>NW_009258124.1:1295181-1333057 GCF_000149755.1 Phytophthora sojae
AGTACTACCGTCGCCGTCTCGAAGACGCCAAGAAGGCCACCGAGTCCTCGGACTACGACGACGGCAAGGATGACTACGGCAAGGACCGCAAGGACGACTACAGCTACGGCAACGATGACTACGGCCACCATCACAAGGACGTCTACGAGTACAAGGGCTGCGACGACTACGGCTACGGCCACGGCAAGGATTACTATGGCAAGGACTACTACGGCAAGGACTACTACGGCAAGGACTACTACTATGGCAAAAACTACTACGGCAAGGACTACTATGGCAAGGACAACTACGGCCGTGGTGACGACTACTACGGTGGCAAGGACGTCTACAGCTACGACTACGGCTACGGCTACTACCCCGACTACTCGATCGGAGGCGGCTATGGATACGGATACTACCCGGACTACTACTCGTCTTACGGTGGTGACTACAGCTTCGGCTACGGCTACGGATACCCCAGCAACTACGGCTATGCTGGCTATGGCTACGGCTATGGTTACCCTGGTGTTGGCTTCGGCTTTGAGTCCGCACCGACGGGTGGCGACGCTGGTCAGCAGGAGACTGGTGGTGTGAGTTCGGCCACCACCACGGAAGACGTTGCCTCCAAGTCGGTGGAGAAGGACAGCAAGACGCCGTCCAAGGGGTCATCCGGCAAGTCCGGCGCTGCGGACAAGTCCAAGGGCAAGGGCAAGTAAACGGAAGCAACCAGGGTGCGCGTGCGTGCGTGCGTGCGTGTGTGCGTGCGAAGGCAAGAAGTCGGAGTACCGTAGACGATGGGCGAGGATGTAGCCCACGGCAAGTGTACTGTCGTGTACACCATGTAGCGTTGATAAAAAAACTGGCAGTGGTAGTACTAGTAGTAAGTAGAAGTAAGACGCCGCCAATGGATGTCATCCTTCTTTTTGCGAACGTTTATTTATGTGTGAGGTTAGTCGTTGGTCGTGGTGTTAGAGCACTCTTCTAACCGCATGTTACTAGTCGGTGATACAAGCGCTGGACACAGTACATAGCCCACCTTTGATTCGCATTGGGCAGGTTGAAGACGACTAAAGTACCATTTAGAGCAGTTCAGATGAGTAGTTGGAGCTGTTGGACGTTTAGAACAGTACAAATAAGTACTACTAGTATAGTATCTCTGAAACGAAACCATGCAGGTAGATAAGCTGTGGCACGTTGATGCGTTGGTTGTATTGCATTTTTGGTAGCCCTGACGTGAAACTACGCAGTGATACTACGCATCCTCTTGTCTCGAACCATCTTCTCGATAGGTTTTCATTTCTAGTTGATGGTGGTTTCAGATCCTGAAACCGTGATTGGATTGATGTTGCGCTCGCTCAACCTTGTGAGAGAGACTACTGAGTGGTAATGGCTTCGTCCATCATCCAGCCTCCGCGCGGCCCCCACTCTCTCACTTTCCAATTCGCCACTCCACCACTAAACCGACCGAGCCCACACCCGAGCTGGCCTCCGCGATCAACATGCACTCCAAGCTCCTCGCCGTGCTCAGCCTGTGCGTCGCCGCCTCCATGCTGCACGTGGCCGACGCCGGTGCCGCTCCTGCAGGCCTCTCGCCGCACCGCCACCTCGGCGCCAACCAGAAAGACTATGGACACCACCCGCGCCGCCACGACCACGACCACGACCACGATCACCGCAAGAAGCACCGCCACCACGATCACGACAAGTACTACCGTCGCCGTCTCGAAGACGCCAAGAAGGCCACCGAGTCCTCGGACTACGACGACGGCAAGGATGACTACGGCAAGGACCGCAAGGACGACTACAGCTACGGCAACGATGACTACGGCCACCATCACAAGGACGTCTACGAGTACAAGGGCTGCGACGACTACGGCTACGGCCACGGCAAGGATTACTATGGCAAGGACTACTACGGCAAGGACTACTACGGCAAGGACTACTGCTATGGCAAAAACTACTACGGCAAGGACTACTATGGCAAGGACAACTACGGCCGTGGTGACGACTACTACGGTGGCAAGGACGTCTACAGCTACGACTACGGCTACGGCTACTACCCCGACTACTCGATCGGAGGCGGCTATGGATACGGATACTACCCGGACTACTACTCGTCTTACGGTGGTGATTACAGCTTCGGCTACGGCTACGGATACCCCAGCAACTACGGCTATGCTGGCTATGGCTACGGCTATGGTTACCCTGGTGTTGGCTTCGGCTTTGAGTCCGCACCGACGGGTGGCGACGCTGGTCAGCAGGAGACTGGTGGTGTGAGTTCGGCCACCACCACGGAAGACGTTGCCTCCAAGTCGGTGGAGAAGGACAGCAAGACGCCGTCCAAGGGGTCATCCGGCAAGTCCGGCGCTGCGGACAAGTCCAAGGGCAAGGGCAAGTAAACGGAAGCAACCAGGGTGCGCGTGCGTGCGTGCGTGCGTGTGTGCGTGCGAAGGCAAGAAGTCGGAGTACCGTAGACGATGGGCGAGGATGTAGCCCACGGCAAGTGTACTGTCGTGTACACCATGTAGCGTTGATAAAAAAACTGGCAGTGGTAGTACTAGTAGTAAGTAGAAGTAAGACGCCGCCAATGGATGTCATCCTTCTTTTTGCGAACGTTTATTTATGTGTGAGGTTAGTCGTTGGTCGTGGTGTTAGAGCACTCTTCTAACCGCATGTTACTAGTCGGTGATACAAGCGCTGGACACAGTACATAGCCCACCTTTGATTCGCATTGGGCAGGTTGAAGACGACTAAAGTACCATTTAGAGCAGTTCAGATGAGTAGTTGGAGCTGTTGGACGTTTAGAACAGTACAAATAAGTACTACTAGTATAGTATCTCTGAAACGAAACCATGCAGGTAGATAAGCTGTGGCACGTTGATGCGTTGGTTGTATTGCATTTTTGGTAGCCCTGACGTGAAACTACGCAGTGATACTACGCATCCTCTTGTCTCGAACCATCTTCTCGATAGGTTTTCATTTCTAGTTGATGGTGGTTTCAGATCCTGAAACCGTGATTGGATTGATGTTGCGCTCGCTCAACCTTGTGAGAGAGACTACTGAGTGGTAATGGCTTCGTCCATCATCCAGCCTCCGCGCGGCCCCCACTCTCTCACTTTCCAATTCGCCACTCCACCACTAAACCGACCGAGCCCACACCCGAGCTGGCCTCCGCGATCAACATGCACTCCAAGCTCCTCGCCGTGCTCAGCCTGTGCGTCGCCGCCTCCATGCTGCACGTGGCCGACGCCGGTGCCGCTCCTGCAGGCCTCTCGCCGCACCACCACCTCGGCGCCAACCAGAAAGACTATGGACACCACCCGCGCCGCCACGACCACGACCACGACCACGATCACCGCAAGAAGCACCGCCACCACGATCACGACAAGTACTACCGTCGCCGTCTCGAAGACGCCAAGAAGGCCACCGAGTCCTCGGACTACGACGACGGCAAGGATGACTACGGCAAGGACCGCAAGGACGACTACAGCTACGGCAACGATGACTACGGCCACCATCACAAGGACGTCTACGAGTACAAGGGCTGCGACGACTACGGCTACGGCCACGGCAAGGATTACTATGGCAAGGACTACTACGGCAAGGACTACTACGGCAAGGACTACTACTATGGCAAAAACTACTACGGCAAGGACTACTATGGCAAGGACAACTACGGCCGTGGTGACGACTACTACGGTGGCAAGGACGTCTACAGCTACGACTACGGCTACGGCTACTACCCCGACTACTCGATCGGAGGCGGCTATGGATACGGATACTACCCGGACTACTACTCGTCTTACGGTGGTGACTACAGCTTCGGCTACGGCTACGGATACCCCAGCAACTACGGCTATGCTGGCTATGGCTACGGCTATGGTTACCCTGGTGTTGGCTTCGGCTTTGAGTCCGCACCGACGGGTGGCGACGCTGGTCAGCAGGAGACTGGTGGTGTGAGTTCGGCCACCACCACGGAAGACGTTGCCTCCAAGTCGGTGGAGAAGGACAGCAAGACGCCGTCCAAGGGGTCATCCGGCAAGTCCGGCGCTGCGGACAAGTCCAAGGGCAAGGGCAAGTAAACGGAAGCAACCAGGGTGCGCGTGCGTGCGTGCGTGCGTGTGTGCGTGCGAAGGCAAGAAGTCGGAGTACCGTAGACGATGGGCGAGGATGTAGCCCACGGCAAGTGTACTGTCGTGTACACCATGTAGCGTTGATAAAAAGACTGGCAGTGGTAGTACTAGTAGTAAGTAGAAGTAAGACGCCGCCAATGGATGTCATCCTTCTTTTTGCGAACGTTTAGTTTTGTGCGGTTTGTCGTTGGTCGTGGTGTTAGTATGACGTTTGCGCGCTGCAAAGTAGATTGCGACGTGAGTTCATTAAGCAGTTAGACAAAGCTCCCTAACTACTTGCCTAACAGGAGGGCTGCAGCACTTCCAACAAGGGCGCCCCCTGTAGCAGCGCCCTCCAGCTCCGCAGCACCAACCACTGGCGCTGGTTATGCAGTACCGCCGTTGTCGCGGCGGCGATTATGTAGATGTAGTGTTGACGCGGTCCGTGCGTCCTGTCGGTCAAGCTGTCGGTGTCGGTCGGGCTGCAGCGTCGGCGTCGTCGACGTCGTCGTCGGTCGGGCTGCAGCGTCGGCGTCGTCGACGACGTCGACGACGTCAGGGCCGGCGTCGTCCTTGGTCTGATATGTCCGTTGTCTGGTCAATACTCCACACTGCCCCCAAGACGACGTGACACCTTCAGAGCATCTCCGTGTCACATCCCGCGGAGACGATTTCCGCACTCATGTAGCCATGCCCCGTCGTATGCACACAACTTCAACGGCAACGAGGTCAAGTTGTACCCATCTTGGGCGATCACCCATAACTTTGCCCCCAGCAACGCTTGGACCCCCAAACTTTTACTGCAATTCAGCCACCTCATGCTCGTCAGCATACTTGCTCACCAAAGCTGGAACATCATGCTGGATCGAGCTGGCAGGCTCCCAGGAATTCTCGATATCCTGGAGCCCACGCCAAGCGACAAACAGCTCCAGCTCACCGGAAGCAGAGTTGACATGGTGTCCAACAATCTCCCGGACCTCAAGGACGATTCCTTGCAAGGAGACGTGCTCACGGATTTCGGCGGTCACGTCGAGGTCCTTGTCGTGGTAAACTTAAGACGCGACCCGTGGACGTCGTACTCAGCCCCAGTGAGCAGGTGGCGGATGAGGAACGAATGCGGAAGGGCCTTCACCACCTGGAAGGGTTCGACCCAACGCACGAGCAACTTGCCTCCCTGGAGGCGCTGGTCCACACGCGACCACAGCACGTAGTCTCCTTCCGAAAAATTGCAAACTGTTCCCTTGGAGCGAGCCATGGCAGCCATGCAGCGCTGCTCGCGCTGGCCGCGCACAACACGGTGCAGGCCCTGGAGACTGCGGCGTAGCTCCTCGATAGCCTCACGGAACTCGGCCTTGTCCAGCGGCAGTGCGCGCGGCAACTTGTCCTCCGGGATCATCACGACGTCCAGCGCCGAAGGCGCTGGGAGTCCCGTGAACAGCTCGACAGGGGCACAATTTCCCAGCGAGACCACGGGCGTGTGGTTCAGATTGGCCTGCACAAGTGGCAGTAGATGCACCCAATTGCGGGTGTTGAGCTGGTTATCGCAGCGTCACCCTCAGCACTTGGAGGATATCGCGGTTCACCCTTTCCACGGTGCCGTTGATCACCGGTGAGTACACCGGTACAAAGCCGCGCGATACTCCGAGCCGCTCAGCTAGCCACTCTATCACGTAGTTCTTAAAATATGCTCCACTGTCTGACATCCACATTGCTGGCAGCCCAAACCTCTTGTGCCAGTCCAGAATAGCCTCCACAGCTGTCTGACTGTCGGCAGAGTCTGCGGCCACCAGCTCGCAGTAGTGGGTCAGCTCGTCCTTCAAAACGAGCACGTACTTGGCCTCGCCATAGCTTTCACCCAGGTAGAGATAAGATAGTCCATGTGCATGCACTCGTTTCGGTCGGCCACCTCTCGGTCGACCGTCCAGTCACGCTGGATCAGTGTACCACCCTTGACATGCTTACAGGGGAGGCACTCGTTGATGAAACGCACGACGGCTGGTCGGACGTTATCCAGCGAGAAATGTCGGTTTAGAAGTTCAACCATCACGTGGACACCGCGGTGTCCTTGTGCACCGCAGTGCGCGACCACAAAGATACGCTTCACCAAGCCCTTGGCCTTGGTGGGGATCCAAAGGCGTCCTTCAACTTCAACAGCTCCATTCACCTCCTCTCCCCATCGGGTGCGTCGCGGCGGTGCTGCCGCTGTGCCTTCACCACGTCGTCTCGCGTGGGCCAGACGAAATGGTCGTCCTGCAGTGGACGCAGCTCGGAGAGCGTCTGGGCAGATCGCGTGGTCACGCGCTTGACAGCGAGAGCTTCACCAGTACCAGTTGCCGGCATGTCGGCCCAAAGGTTGGCCTCTCCAGCGATGTGGTGAATCACGTATCTGCAGCTGATCAGCTTCAACACCAAGCGTTGTAGTTTGCCTTTGACATGCTGCTTCACTTCCTTGTGAGGCGAGAACAACTGGATCAGGTTAGATTGGTCACAGTAGATGTGAAACCTTTCCTCCCGCGCGAGCATGTAGTCTAGTTCATCACATGCCTTCACAATGGGGTACCCTTCTTTCTCCACAATTGACCAATTCAGTTGCGCACCCTTGAACATTCCTCCACAGCAGATCAAAAGTTCATGCGATTGCTCCTCTACTGGAACGCCCTCTTGCCAGCGGCAGACCTGCGTGACCACCATAGCGTAACCGGACAGCGAGGCGTCGCTGAACATGCACACGGTTGCCCCACGTTCCGGGAAAATGAGCTTGCCTGATCTCTCAACCATTGCCAACGTGTTCCTGAATGCAACTTCCTCATCAGCAGTCCAATCGAGTGTAGCTCCGCTAAGCTGAGCTTTGCGGCGGCCCCGCTCCCTCATCACTTGCTCGAGCTTCTCCTGTAGTGGCGCCACAGTCCTAGCATAGTCCACCATGCTGTCGTGCAGCCAATTCAAAGCGCACAAGAAATGCTGCAAAGCGGCACCGGTGGGTGGCAGCGGCATCTTCATGAGAGCTTCGAGCCGCTCGGGGTCATGGGCTTCGCCATCGATCACCTTACCGCACCACTTAACGCGGCGCGCGAACAACTTGCACTTCTTGGCATTCAACTTCAACTTGCGCTGCCGCAGGATGGAGAAGAACCGCTCAAGGTTGTCCAAAAATGCCCCTGGGGTCTGAGCGAAAAGCAGGACGTCGTCAATCCACACGAGAATGCTCTTAAACAACAGCTCCTTCAGGACATCATTCATATGTGCCTGGAAATGGACTGCCGAGTCGCTGGCTCCCTGGGCACACGGGTAGGAGTAAAGACTCCGTCCTCAGTCACAAAGCTGAACATTTCACGGCTGTTGGAGTGAAGTGGCATTTGCCAAAAACCCTTGCGAAAATCAAAAGTCCCAAAACCGTAGGCGCCGCGTACTGCCCCCACCACCACGGCAAGGTTTGGCGCAGCTCCGGCTATCGGTACAGTCAGCTTGCTGACTGGCCGGTAATCGATCGTAATCCGAAACTCGTCGGTGCCCTGCTTAGCACAGGCAACGCAGGGCAGGACCACCGACTTTGGTTGTTTCGCTCGACCAAGCCAGCAGCCTCCAACTCGCGCACATAGTCGCGCAAGAATCGACGCTGCACCTCGGGGTAGCGCCTCACACCACTTCGATAAGGCTGAGCATCTGGTACAAGCTGCACCTCCAGCGGCTCCACATCAGCCGCATCATCATGGCCCAACCGGATCCGGAACACGTCAGAGTAGCTCAGCACCAGGTCTCGTAGTCGATCGGCAGACTCCAGGTCAAATCCTGCCTCGATCGCGTCGTCCACGAGGCCATGGAGCATTGCCGCCACTTCGTCACCGTCGGCATCACCAAGCAACTCGACTTGGTCGCTGGGGATGTCATCTGCTTCGGCGTCGGCCTCCCCGAGGTTGTGCTGCACCAGCTGCTCGAATATCCCATCAAGATCCACACCGATGGACTGGAGGGTAGCTCTACCAACGAGAAGTTCCTCCTCTGGTGCCTCAAGCACCAAGCATTCGATGTTCGACAAGCAAAGAGGCCCTGCCGCCGTCACGATCCGCAGGTCGACGTACACCCGTTCGTGGCAATACATAGCGTTGCCACCTGCAGCCATCACCTGCAGTGGCGGCTCGCACTCTCACGGTCGGCAGATCAGGCACCAGCTCCCGAAGTTCACCAAGCCCTGGCCGTCCAATGATGTTCGCATCTGAGCCCGTGTCTGGGCAGAACGGCACGGTCAACACGCTGTTTATGACAGCGGTCCTGAAGCTTGGTTCGTCATCGGCCGTGACCCGCTTGACACGATCGGGCTACTGGCCTTTCCGCTCGCGCAGATTCTTTGCAACCTCAGCCTTCTGCTCCGCAGACGCCGTTGGGCAGTCCCGAGCCCAATGCGGCCCTTTACAGATCAGGCATCCATCGCGAGGGGGCTTGCGCTGGTCCCCAGAACCGCGGTTGCCACCGTTGGTGCTAGGTGGCTTTGACTGCGGCTTAGCCGGGCGCTGCTGCGCCTTTCCTCCTGCTGTGGCCGAGTCCTTCACTCGCGGAGCTGAATTTTGCTTCATCTCAGACTGCATGAGATGGTACTGCTGTTGTCTGGTCGCTCGCTCGATCATCAAGTCGTGCAGGGCCAGGTCGCTCACCTTCGCCTCACGGTGAGTCAACTCGACCAGCCTGCTCAAGTCAATCTTCAACATCTCCGGCGTCACGTTGCTCAGCAGCAGCAGTTTGCATCGTAGCTTCATACGCTGACGGCCTTCCTCGCCGACAGCTGGCCCTCGGCCCAACATGCCAGCCAATCCGTTGTCCTCGACCAAACAGTCAAAAGTCATGAAGTAGTTGGCGATCCTGGCCTCGACGTCAAACTCCGATAGATCCATCCTCAATTCACGCGGGAATAGCAGAGTGACGTCGGGGACGCGGTCGTTCATCATCGCGCCCACTTTTCGTTTCATTTCCGCGAGCAGCATGTCGTCCGACACGCTCTCGACGTCCTTCTTCAGGATGTAGTGGGCCACGTGCTCCAGCACACCGTCGATCGCACACTCCGCGTCACGGCTCCTTGGACTTCGCCCGTGACGCGACACTGCTCCGCGACCTTGCCTTCATACTGCCTCCGCTCTCGGAGGAACGTCAAAATGGTCGACTGGCTCCAGATCTTGAGACTTGGGGCCCTCGTCACCTCGAAGATAGGCTGCGGCATCGCCATCTTGACGTCGCCCTCGGCGTCATACTCGTAGTCGTCGTTCATGCCAGGCATGTCGTAGCGATGCTTGTTTCGTCAAAGAATTCTTTATGACGTTTGCGCGCTGCAAAGTAGATTGCGAAGTGAGTTCATTAAGCAGTTAGACAAAGCTCCCTAACTACTTGTCTAACAGGAGGGCGCCCCTGTAGCAGCGCCCTCCAGCTCCGCAGCACCAACCACTGGCACTGATTCTGCAGTACCGCCGTTGACACGGCGGCGATTATGTAGATGTAGTGTTGACGTGGTCCGTGGTCAAGCTGTCGGTGTCGGTCGGGCT
Organism: Phytophthora sojae; assembly: GCF_000149755.1. Lineage (NCBI taxonomy): Eukaryota > Oomycota > Peronosporomycetes > Peronosporales > Peronosporaceae > Phytophthora > Phytophthora sojae. Next base: position 1,304,801 of record NW_009258124.1, read on the forward strand.
GCAGCGTCGGCGCCGTCGACGACGTCAGGGCCGGCGTCGTCCTTGGTCTGATGTGTCCGTTGTCTGGTCAATACTCCACGGTTAGAGCACTCTTCTAACCGCATGTTACTTAGTCGGTGATACAAGCGCTGGACACAGTACATAGCCCACCTTTGATTCGCATTGGGCAGGTTGAAGACGACTAAAATACCATTTAGAGCAGTTCAGACGAGTAGTTGGAGCTGTTGGACGTTTAGAACAGTACAGATAAGTACTACTAGTATAGTATCTCTGAAACGAAACCATGCAGGTAGATAAGCTGTGGCACATTGATGCGTTGGTTACATTGTATTTTTGGTAGCCCTGACGTGAAACTACGCAGGTAGATTTAGGCTTAGCGATAAATGTCACTTCGGCGTTTGCCCTCTTCTGCACAAGCGCCAAACCAACAGGTTAACAGCCGCACTAAGCTCAAGCCCCCGACGACCGACATGACGACGTCAAGCAAGAAGGCCGAAGTCATCCTGGGAAGCGACAATTACTTCCACTGGGATTTCGCGACGCGCATGACGCTAGCGAGGAAGGGGTTGCTGGCGCACGTGCCGTTGGTGCAGGAACCGGCTGAGATCACCGAAAGCTGGCTGCTCAACGACATGAAGGCGCTCGGACTCATCGCTCAAGGGGTGGCGGTGGAGCACCACACGAAGATTCGGTCTGCGACATCAGCCATCCAGGCCCGGAACACTCTTCGCGAGTTCTACAACCGGACTACGATGCATAACCGCGTAACGATGACTCGTCGGTTGCATGAGCTCAAGATGGAGGACGGAGCCACGATGGCGAAGCGTCTGGGCCGCTTTGACGAGCTCATTGTTGGCCTGCAAACTCTCAGCGAGCCTCTGGACGGCGGCCGACAACTCGTTATCCTGCTGAGCAGCTTGCCAGCGGAGTACGAGATGATCGCATCGATTGTCGAGAACACGAAGGATGCGACTCTAACCAAGGTCAAGGAGAAGTTGCACAAGGAGTACGAGCGACAGGAGAAGAAGGAGACCTCGGAGCTTGCGCTGAAGGCCACCTCATTCAGCGGCAAGGGACAGAATCGAAGATTCGGCAAGGTCGGAAAGGGGTTTGACCGGAAGAACAAGGGCGGCCGAAAACTCGGCGGGTTCAAGGGCAAGTGTTTCAACTGCGATCAAGTCGGTCACATGAAGCGGGACTGCCCGGAGCAACGAAACGGCGACACTACCGAAGACTCGGTGTTTGCTGTTGGGGAAGATCGGTCGGCGGGATGGCTGATCGACAGCGGGGCGACGGCGCCCATGACGCCCCACCGCGACGACTTGTACGAGTACGACGAGTTGTCGGCAGACATGCATGTGACGATCGCGGATGGAAAGAATATTCGTGTGACCGGGAAAGGATCGGTGCGCCTGACGGGCATCGACGGGAAGCGCATCAAGATGGTGGAGGTGCTCCACATCCCTGGACTCGACCGACGGCTGCTCTCGGTCGGCAAGTTGGCTGAGCGCGGCATGAGCGTGGAGTTCCAGCGCAAGTTGTGCATCATTTGGGACAAGTCCAAAGCGATCGCTTCGGGCCAGAAGGTCGGCAAGGCGTACTTGCTGGACTGCCAACATGGCACGGCGTACTACACCGAATACTCGGGGATCGACGGTCAGTGGGAGCTTTGACACGCTCGCATGGGACATCTTAACGAAGACTCGTTGGCGAAGACAAGGCAGGCCACGACGGGGTTGCCGATGACCCAGAAGACGGTTACGACCCTGTGTAGAGGATGCATGAAGGGCAAGCAGACGGTTGCGCACTTCCCGGCGCGCTCGCAGACGAAGACGACTCGCCCGCTGTAGCTCGTCCACGCGGACGTGATGGGCCCGATGAAGACAAAATCGAAGAGCGGTGCGAAATACGTACTCACATTCGTTGACGATTAGTCGCGGTACGTCGTGGTGTACTTCTTGACCAAGAAGAGCGAGGTCTCGGCGAAATTCAAGTTGTTCATGAAGCTGTACCAGAACCAATGGGGACAGCGCATCAAGTGCCTGCGATCGGACAACGGCACCGAGTTCGTGAACCAACCGATGACTGAGATCTGCCGGCAGAACGGGATCATGCACCAGAAGACTGGCCCGTACAGCCCGCAGCAAAATGGAGTGGCGGAGCGGATGAACCGCGCAATCATGGGGAAGGCTCGGAGCATGCTACATTACAAGGGCTTGACTTCGCTGTGGTGGGCAGAGGCGGTCAGCACTGCCGCATATCTGATGAACCGGTCGACCAGCAGTATGCACCCAACGAAGACTCCATACGAGTTGGCGTACGGCGTGAAACCTCGGCTGGAGCACTTTCGTGTGTTTGGATCGATAGGATACGCTCACATTGACAAGGCTTCAAGCGCATGTTCCTGGGGTACGCCGATGACTCGAAGCGTTATCGAGTCTATGACTTGGAGTCGAACAAGGTGAAGGTGTCCAGATCGGTGAAGCTTGACGAACGAGAAGTGAGTGGAATCTACGAGACGGCGTCCACCGAGGACTCGGCAGTCATCCATGTGACGAAGGATGTCGAAGATCGCGTATTGCACGAACCGGAACGACGACCGGCGGCTGATAAGCCGATGGAGTCTGTGGAGGAGACCACCGAAGAGTCGGAGACACGTGCGACGGAACCAAACGAGTCGTCGGTACAGAATCTGACGGACTCCCGGAGGGTGGCAAGCCCAATGATGACTGAGGAAATGGTGTTTCACCCAGCACCGGAACTAATTCGACGTGCCCGCGAACCTGTGCTACATCTTGAAGACGCCGAAGAGAAGACCCGGACAATGACGACACTTCTGGCCTCCATCGCCCAAGAGACCGAGGTTTGACGAGGACAGCCTACTTGCCGAAGCTGTGCTTGCATATGCTGCAGATGTCAGCGACGCCGACGACGCACCTACCACGTATCAGCAGGCTATGCGGAGCAACGAAGCCTCGGAGTGGGTCAAGGCGATGAATGCGGAGCTGAAGGCGCACGCTGACAATAGGTCATGGACTATGGTTCGCCGGACGAAAGATGCTCGGCCGATTGGATGTCGGTGGGTTTTCGCCAAGAAGCGCAACGAGCATGGCCGAGTAGTCAGGTACAAGGCTCGGCTGGTGGCGAAAGGATTCAAGCAGAAGTTTGGCGTGGACTTCTTCGAGACGTACTCACCCGTCGCCAACATGAACTCGATCCGAGTTGTGTTGTCTGAGGCGAGGCGGGTGAACGCCTTTATCGTCCAGGGTGTATAGCGTACATCTGGTAGGCTTAGACCCGGGAGGGTTAATCTTACGGAAACCCGGAACTTACAATGAATATAAGCTCCGGTTGACGTGTGACCTTGTGCAATCCCTATAGGTGTCGTTTATCTTCGGCGGACCGAGTTTCAACCTTGGGAATCGAAATTGATCAAAGATACAGGAATACAGAGAACTTCCGGGCGCTACTCGTTCCGGGAGTCCTGAATGGGAGTGAGATCACGAGCAAAGACCTTCTCCAAAATAACTAATATCAATACAGAGTCTGTACACACAATATGCAGCCTGTCAATTTTAGGTTGCACCCCGAATACAGGTAAATTCGGGATGCCCCACGCACCACTCCTGAATGCCAGGAGAACAATACAGGTACCTTCCTACCACACGCAATCTACAGGGGGCGATTGCCACAACCTCCTAAAACGCAGGGAATATGAAATGCAAGCGCACACTGGGATTGTACGCCACAACTGGGAAATGAAGCAGGTGTACCAACCCGAATGGGCAATACGTTTGGGTACCTGACTTGGCTTGATGATGTAGTGAGAAGTTTTCGAGGGCCTTGGATCAGGCGTTACTCAATGCTCGCAGCGGGGCTCCGAATGGTACACCCTCTCATGGGCTCCTAGGCGGTACACTCTCCCGTGGGCGGCGGCTGTCCTTAGGCGAATCACGAACCAGGCACTTATGCACTTGAACGCAAAACAAACTCTGTTGATCTTTATCCTCTTCTCTCTCTCTCTTTGGCTATCTCTCTTCTCTTTTGTATCTCTCTCTTCATCGTTGTATACTTCTCTTCTTCTTCATATGGTCTTATGGTGTCGAGAATTACCTCAAAGATCACCGTGAGTGATGGTCTCCTCGTCGCAAGCACCGTCGCGGATGGCTACGTCCCGGTGTTGAAGTTGTGGTCCACACCACATGTCGGCGATGGGGCGTGACGTCGATGCGTCGCAGCGGTTTCGCACCTAAGACGCACCTACCTTACGTTCGCGTACCTACGAGTCTTCGGCGACTCTTCGATGGCGACTGTTGGTGCTAGAAGATCCGAAACGGACACGTTTAGACATAGTATTTGTATTGGACTATAGGAAAGACAAGATAGAACAGATAAGCCCTTTGGGCAACAACACAGAACAGCTTTTCCTCTCAACCGCGCAAGGAAGACGCCAGCGCACGGTGGACGACCCGTGACCAAGGTAAACCTGGTTAGGGGGGATCATGCCTGTCGGTGAGCACGCCTACTAGTATCGTAGCGAGTGTTCATCCGGCAGGGTCAAGAGTAGAGTAGAAGGAGATTGGCCGTGTATACGAAGGGCGAATTGTCGCCGTATATTGGGTTAGAGCTTAAGTGCTTCCCATTGATATCTTACCGTCGGAGATTTCTCTGACACCCTCGCGAACAGCCTACCAGAGGCCAGGACCCTTCCTTTGGAGGGACCGCGGGGTTATTACGTGTGAAGAGCACTCCAGTCGTCGCTCGTGACTGGAAGTGCTGGGTTTTGCTGGTGGCCTAAGGAAACCACGGGACATAAGGGGAAACGACCAACCCGACGAACGGGTGTGAAGCTGGGCCTTTAGGTTCATATTCATTAACCCGACAAGCCTGCTGAGTTATCGCTACTCATCGTGACTCAGTGGGTGTTGTCTTAAGGGATTGTGCCTACATCTACTAGAAAATCGGCGTGTTCCTACACGACAGTCTTATTACCTTGAGGGCCGCTGGATTCTTCACGCGGTCTCCTCTGCTCATATCTTCATACACTTGTTCGGGTTCTCTCGGCTTCAGTATATCCGGGCGTCGCGTCGCGGCGCACACTCATCACTTGATATTGGAGGGACTCGGGTGCCTGACCTGGGGATCTGCTGCACTGCTGACACATCGAACTCAGACTGGCTCACTCTCCATAGTGAAACCAAGTCACGCTCGGAACTGGCGCCTTGGTCGCTGACTTCGCTGACTTGGCGCGTTCCTGGGCGCTGGTCCATTGGCAGATATCTGCAGTGTCTTGGGGCTTCTCCATTCAGGGCAGTCATGGTCCATTCGGGATGGTCGGCACTTGGGCACTCCGGGCGTTGTCCATTCAGGATGGCCATTCACCATTCGGGGTAGTTGCATTCCATTCGAGCTGCCGGCTGTCCATCCAGGCTGCCGTCGACTCCACGAGCTTCGGTGGCCACTTAGTCTCGCTGCTTGAGGTCCTCAACTTGTTGTCGGGTCACACTCGGGGTCTTCGTAGTCGCAGTATCCTGGATGTTCATCTTCAACATGGTGGTGGTACAATGCAGGGTGTCGATGGCTTGGTACACTTGAGTAGCTTCACACTCGGGCTGCTGGGGATTCGAAGTACCTTGGGATGCCTTGGCCTCGCCAAGAAGGGTAGCTCTCCGGGATACGTTCACCGGGGCACTTCACGGTCTCCCTTCGTCAGACTAGGTCGGGGCTGGACTGGGTGCTGCGCACCTCCGGCCAGTTGAGGTCAAACTCGACCAGGTATCCATACTCCACATCTCCTCCATCACGCTCGGGCGTTCCACAGGCACGCCATCCTGAATGAACCCTTCTTTCCCGCACGAACCATTCGAGTACTCTTGTCAGAGCCACCGGGAACGGTAATCAAGAAAATATCAAGTTGCTTCGCCACAACCGCCCCTCTGGTTATGGGCTTCCACAGAGAATGCCATCTTCAAGGTGGTAGGCCATGAGCAGACCACCAGGCGAGCCCACTTGTCCTGGGGACGTTGCTTCCGGAACACCAATGTCCTCCCGAATCACTGAGCATCGACCCGTCTCCACTCCATCTTTCACCCTTGCTGCGGATCGTAGGCCACCCCACAAACATGCGCGCACGTCGCGTCAAGTCCACTGTTCACGTCCAAGGCATGCTACGCGGACTGAAATCCCAACGGTGACAGCAAATTGGAACCGACGCCCCTGGAGGGGATCGGCCGACAACTGCACCGGTCTTCATTCGCCCCCCCCCCCCCCCCCGCAGGCGCTTTACATCCGAAGCATCTTCTCCCATTTCTAGCCATTGCGGGCCGCAGCTTCAAACAGGCACTACATCCGGGGCGTACGTGTTCGTCCACTCCCGGGCGTACTCGCCTCGCTCTCAATAATCCAATCGCAATCAAAACTGTATCCGTCGAAATCACACTTCCGTTCCGCTCGAGTTATCCATTCGGGGTGGCTATAGCCTGCGAGTCGCGCTTCCGGGCTGTCTAGCCTGAATTCGCCCCTTAGCATTCGCCCCTGGGGTGGACGCATACCGCGACGCACTGTAGTCGAGTTCACGTTTCGAGATCCGCCCCTGACCATCTTCGTCGTTGTAGGACACGTGGCCTCCACCACAAAGCGGGTAGCACACCTCGGTACGGGACGCCCCATTACTTCGGTCTGGATGTCCAAACGGATGGCGACAGCGGTAATTAGGGTTCGCCCGGAGCATTTCAGGCTGTTGGCACCGTCTACCACATCCATCGTAGAACAAGTCGTAGTCCACTTGGTTCCATGGCGGGTAGGCCGGACGCGGTTGAAGTCGATGGTGTTGCTGGATAGGAACGTTTGAAGGGCAATATGGCTATCCCGAATAGTCCACCTCGAAGGGGATTTCCTGAACAAGCCGTGCCTTCGGAAGCAGTCGCACATTCGGGGAATTTTCAGCTCAGACATCCTGGACTTGGTCTGTTCGACCATCCGGGGCGGCGTTCGCCAGCTTAGCGGCATTCTGGACTCCGTTTTCTCCGTCCCTAGCGGCATACTCTCCGCCTCGGCGCTTCGCCACGAAATGATCTCGAGCGGCTTCGCCCGCCTTGAAGAATTGCGAATGCGGCAGTCCAACGTCGTCATGCTCAACATCTAGGCGCAGGCTCTCGCATCGCTTCAGGATGTATTCCAGGTCTGTTGTCGTTTCAAACCGATGACCTTCCAGGCTAGTCTTGAGTTGGCCATCACGAAGCTTCCGGAGGTACTGCCGAATGTGCAGCTCACACTGCATGCCGGACTTCCGAAAGTGTATACCGGCTCGATCGACGGCAATATGCAGGCGGTACAAGAATGCCAAGGCGCTCTCGTCGCTGCATTGACTCATGGTATACAGTAGTACCGTTCGAGTTTCGGCGACGTCGATTGGCAGTACTCACGCTTAAACGTCCTGGATAGTCGCGCCCAGTCGTGACGCACATGCTTGGGTAGCTGACCGCGCCAGTCGCGCACCTCGGGTGGCATCTCCAGCTTGAGTTCCCGCAGCTTCGTCCGGTTGGACCAGCCACCTTGAGAAGCGAGATTCAGGAAGCGCTCCCACAAACGACGCCGAAGAGACAGCGGTTCACCTTGGTCGAAGCCATGCAGCACACTTGAATCCACATACGGCCAGTAAGTAACGACGGTAGTGCCATCTAGCGCAACAACGCTTGCCACGGAGTCCTCACGCGGGCTGTCAGAACCATAGCCGCTTGAATCCGCAGAACTACATTCCGAGCACGAGCTGTCGTCCAAGGAGCTTTTCGAGTCGTCTGAAATCTCCGAATGTGAGCTCTTCCTGGAGGACTGTGCCGTAGGTTCGGACCTCCAATCACGATGGTACTCCGGATCAGGCACGGCTGTTATTCCTCGGGATGCGCTTGGCAGGGTAGTCCTGCATGTCGCTTCTTCCTTAGCATAGTTACCTCCAGTCATAGAGGTCCAGGTTGCATGAAGCTCGGCTGCGGCAGATCGGCCATCTGGTTTGACCCGTCTCTCCGTTGCGTGTCCCTTGATTACGCCACTGGATTCTTGGTGCATAGTCAGGCGCCCCGTCCTTGCTTGACTTGAACAATCCGATCAGGCATGGGTGTTGCTTCAGCACCTTGAACCTGGGATGATGTTGTCCGAGTGTCGCGCGAGTGCGTTCTCCGAACGTTCCCAGGATCAGAATCAGCCACCTTGCCTCGCGACTGGGCTGTTTCCAGCAGTGCCAACCTCCGCTCGAAAAGCTTCTGCTGTTCTTTCAAGAGTCTCCGCTGTTCTTCCAGGACCCTCTGCGCCATGCCTTCCTGAGACTGTAGCCTCGCAGCATCCTGGACTCGTCTTGCCGCCTCGGCGCCAACCCGGAGGTGTTCTTCCTGCGCGTGCTCCGCATTCACGGCCTCTCGCGCGCGCTGTAGTGCGTCCTCCTGGGTGCCTTCCACGATTTCGCGGATCTTCGTTGCAGACGTCTTTTCCATGGCTACCTGGATTGGAGTCCGGGTGTCCAAAACACGCTGGGTCTCCGAGGCTTCTTCCCGACCGGCCAGCAACTGCGTGGCTTGGTAAGCCTGGAAGGTTCGCATCATCTTCTCGTTGGCAGCCTCAACCTTCCGGTCCGTGACGCTATCCGTATCCTGAAGTGGTTGCTTCAGCTCAGGCACACTCGCCTCCATTCGGAGCACAGCATCCTGAACCATTCTGGCAAAGTCCAGTACAGCTTGGTCGCCCAGAATTGGGGTTTGCTCATCCCATTTGGACTTCGCTGATCGACGTGACGGCTTTACCGATTTCGGCGAGCGAACTGGCTTCCCGGTGTATCTGGAACTTTAGCGGCTTCGACGGTCTGCATCTTCAGAACTGGACATCTTCGACCTGCGCCCACTCCGTCTACCGGTGCGACCAGACTCCGATATAACGACATCGTCCGGGGCTACTGGAACTGGTGATGCAGGGAATAATGTATCGACGGCTGGAACGCTCCGCATTTCGGGGATCCGAGCAGCGTCAGCTGGGGCGGTCATCGGGATTCTGGATTCGTCACCCGGACCAGTAAAGTCAAAAACCATCCGGGAGCCTCTCGTCGGCGCCACCCTGGGTAGCCCCTCTGGAGGGACGATCGGTACGGATGATCTCAACCGCGAAGTCGCGTTCAGCAAGCTGGGCACCGGACCTTCCTGGGCGGCCAGCAGCGGACTCTCTTCCTTGATCATGCGCGCCTGAGTGAGGGACTCATCCGAGTCGTCGTCCGGCACGATCACATCTTGGGCCGGTTGGGACGTTCCCGAAGGTTTATCCACGGCCGACGACTCAACCTTGACGGCGCCTCCCACAGACGCCTGGGCGGGCACATCCGGAATGGACACGCCCACAACCTCTACCTCCGAGTCCGGGGTGTAGTTCACTTCCGAGCGACTCGAGGGCCCTTCTCTTCGTCATCCGGGGTGGCGGCATCCAGGGACACGTGGTGCGCATCCTGGGCCGCCGGCTCCGAATCCGGCTGATCTTGGTCCTCCGTCGACTCCTTCTCCTCGCGAGCTGCCTTGCGCCTCGCGGCGTTTGTCCGGCGAGTATTCTGCTCGACTTCCTCGAGCGAGAGCTGCTCTTCCGGAGGCATCCCTTGAGACCGACGCGAGCGTCGCACGCCATCCGCGCGTCCGCCGCGCCCCCTTTCGCGTATGCTTTCACTTCCAGCCATAACCCCAAGAGTTAGTAGGTTAGTAGCTCTCAGCACCCCTTAAAGATCCTCAATCAATATACAATTCTAGGTCAAAACCCTAGGCAACCAAATCCGAGCGCGCGCACCAGCTGAGGCGAGGCGGGTGAACGCCTTTATCGTCCAGGATGTATAGCGTACATCCGGTAGGCTCAGACCCGGGAGGGTTAATCTTACGGAAACCCGGAACTTACAATGAATATAAGCTCCGGTTGACGTGTGACCTTGTGCAATCCCTATAGGTGTCGTTTATCTTCGGCGGACCGAGTTTCAACCTTGGGAATCGAAATTGATCAAAGATACAGGAATACGGAGAACTTCCAGGCGCTACTCGTTCCGGGAGTCCTGAATGGGAGTGAGATCACGAGCAAAGACCTTCTCCAAAATAACTAATATCAATACAGAGTCTGTACACACAATATGCAGCCTGTCAATTTTAGGTTGCACCCCGAATACAGGTAAATTCGGGATGCCCCACGCACCACTCCTGAATGCCAGGAGAACAATACAGGTACCTTCCTACCACACGCAATCTACAGGGGGCGATTGCCACAACCTCCTAAAACGCAGGGAATATGAAATGCAAGCGCACACTGGGATTGTACGCCACAACTGGGAAATGAAGCAGGTGTACCAACCCGAATGAGCAATACGTTTGGGTACCTGACTTGGCTTGATGATGTAGTGAGAAGTTTTCGAGGGCCTTGGATCAGGCGTTACTCAATGCTCGCAGCGGGGCTCCGAATGGTACACCCTCTCATGGGCTCCTAGGCGGTACACTCTCCCGTGGGCGGCGGCTGTCCTTAGGCGAATCACGAACCAGGCACTTATGCACTTGAACGCAAAACAAACTCTGTTGATCTTTATCCTCTTCTCTCTCTCTCTTTGGCTATCTCTCTTCTCTTTTGTATCTCTCTCTTCATCGTTGTATACTTCTCTTCTTCTTCGTATGGTCTTGTTACCTTGAGGGCCGCTGGATTCTTCACGCGGTCTCCTCTGCTCATATCTTCATACACTTGTTCGGGTTCTCTCGGCTTCAGTATATCCGGGCGTCGCGTCGCGGCGCACACTCATCACTTGATATTGGAGGGACTCGGGTGCCTGACCTGGGGATCTGCTGCACTGCTGACACATCGAACTCAGACTGGCTCACTCTCCATAGTGAAACCAAGTCACGCTCGGAACTGGCGCCTTGGTCGCTGACTTCGCTGACTTGGCGCGTTCCTGGGCGCTGGTCCATTGGCAGATATCTGCAGTGTCTTGGGGCTTCTCCATTCAGGGCAGTCATGGTCCATTCGGGATGGTCGGCACTTGGGCACTCCGGGCGTTGTCCATTCAGGATGGCCATTCACCATTCGGGGTAGTTGCATTCCATTCGAGCTGCCGGCTGTCCATCCAGGCTGCCGTCGACTCCACGAGCTTCGGTGGCCACTTAGTCTCGCTGCTTGAGGTCCTCAACTTGTTGTCGGGTCACACTCGGGGTCTTCGTAGTCGCAGTATCCTGGATGTTCATCTTCAACATGGTGGTGGTACAATGCAGGGTGTCGATGGCTTGGTACACTTGAGTAGCTTCACACTCGGGCTGCTGGGGATTCGAAGTACCTTGGGATGCCTTGGCCTCGCCAAGAAGGGTAGCTCTCCGGGATACGTTCACCGGGGCACTTCACGGTCTCCCTTCGTCAGACTAGGTCGGGGCTGGACTGGGTGCTGCGCACCTCCGGCCAGTTGAGGTCAAACTCGACCAGGTATCCATACTCCACATCTCCTCCATCACGCTCGGGCGTTCCACAGGCACGCCATCCTGAATGAACCCTTCTTTCCCGCACGAACCATTCGAGTACTCTTGTCAGAGCCACCGGGAACGGTAATCAGGAAAATATCAAGTTGCTTCGCCACATGTCGGTGGTGGTGGGCGAGGCGTACATCACCGAGCAGTTGGATGCGGACACCGCGTTTCTGAACAGCGGGCTCATGGAGCGCGTCTACATGGAGGTGCCCTACGGAATCATCAACGCGAAGAACATGATGTGTCGGTTGCAAAAAGCGATCTATGGTCTGAAGCAGGCAGCGAATGCTTGGCACAAGACGATTCACCGAGTCGTCGTCTGCATCGGATTTCGAACCTGCGGCGGCGACCAATGCGTCTACGTCAAGGGCGAGAAGGGCAAGTACGTGTACGTCTGCCTGTACGTAGACGACATGATCATCGCGGCCAAGACGAGCGGCGAGATCAAGGAAGTCAAGGTGGCGCTCAAGAATGCGTTTAAGATGAAGGAGCTGGGCGAGGCAAGTTTATTCTCGGCATGGAGATCGATCATGACTTATCGGCGAAGACTGTCATGATCAAGCAGACTCGATACATTGATGATGTGGTGAAGCGGTTCAACCAGCAGGACGCCAAGGTGGTGGTGAACCCGTGCGAGTCGGGCATGAAGTTGACGAAGACTCAGTCGCCGACGACTCAGACGGAACGCAAGGAGATGCAGGCGAAGCCCTACCGAGCACTCATTGGCTGCCTGTTGTACATCACAACGTGCACTCGCCCGGATGTGGCGTACGTAGTGACACAGTTGTCGAGATTCTTGGAGAACCCTGGCCAACAACACTGGAAGGCGGCGATTGGGGTGCTGCGTTACCTGAAGAACACCCGAGACATCGGCATCGTCTTCAATGGCAACGGGGAGACCATCGTGGTGGAGGCATACACTGACGCAGACTGGGGCAGCAACCTGGACGACCGCCGGTCGGTGTCAGGAGCAATGGTGATGATCAGCGGGGCGCCAGTTGTCTTCAAGTCGAAGTATCAGCGAACAGTGACCTTAAGTTCGGTGGAGGCCGAGTACATGGCACTCAGCCTATCTACTCAGGAAGTGCTGTGGGCTCGCGCCATGCTGAAGACCTGGGCCACGAGCAAGTGGGAACCACGCAAGTGTGGGAGGACAATCAAGGTGCAATCGCGCTGGCGAGCAACGCAGGCTACAACTCGCACACCATGCACGTGGACATCAAGCATCACTTCGTTCGTGAAAATGTGGCGCGGGGTATCATTGTGGTCAACTATGTGCCGACGAAGGATCAGCTCGCGGACATGCTGACGAAGGCTGTGGGAACCAAGCGTCTGCAGTATCTACTCGAGGCGAGCGGAGTCATCGGTGGGACCGCGCAGCACTAGCGACGAGTGGGAGTGTTGGTATTGGGCGTCGCCAGTACACGCAAGAAGGACAAGGACACGGCGAGGACTCATGCGGTGATGACTCCATGGTGAACGAGATGGCGGCGGGCACGGGCACGTGCCTAGCCACGATGTGATTGGTGCACCGAGGACTGGAAATGAGACTTCAGTTGGTTATACCATAATGAGATCAAGTCAAGTCGAGCGTCCGGTAAACAAGTTGATGAGATGCACTTAGGAGCCCAAGGGGGGGAGGAGGACGTAAGGTAGATTTAGGCTTAACGATAAATCTCACTCCGGCATTTGCCCTCTTCTACCCAAGCGCCAAACCAACCGTTGTATTGCATTTTTGATAGCCCTGACGTGAAACTACGCATCCTCTTGTATCGAACCCTCTTCTCGATAGGTTTTCATTTCTAGTTGATGGTGGTTTCAGACCCTTAAACCGTGATTGGATTGATGATGCGCTCGCTCAACCTTGTGAAACCCCGTTCTTCTCACCGGAATGATGACTACGGCCACCATCACAAGGACGTCTACGAGTACAAGGGCTGCGACGACTACGGCTACGGCCACGGCAAGGATTACTATGGCAAGGACTACTACGGAAAGGACTACTACGGAAAGGCCTACTACGGAAAGGACTACTATGGAAAAGACTACTACGGCAAGAACTACTACTATGGCGAAAACTGCTACGGCAAGGACTACTATGGCAAGGACAATAGTCATCCTTTCGATCGTAGTTCTTGCCACAGTAGTCCTTTCCGTAGTAGTATTTTCCGTAGTAGTCCTTTCCGTAGTAGTCCTTTCCGTAGTAGTCCTTGCCATAGTAATCCTTGCCGTGGCTGTAGCCGTAGTCGTCGCAGCCCTTGTACTCGTAGACGTCCCGTAGATGGGCCCATTTACGTGCGTCTGAGAGAATCACGGTGCATCCAGCACAACGACGACTCCCCTTTCGTCGGCCGGGACGCCGGGCGTCCTGGTTGGGTGTGTCAGCTGATCTTTTACCCGAGTGCAGATGACCCCATGTTGTACCCAGCACCGCTGAACGACTGGACTACGCGCGACTTCATCATCCCAGAGAGTCGGCATACTCGTCCGACAGAGGACCTAGCGCAGCGCGAGCTCCAAGAACGACCTCTTTTGTTGCTGTTTCGATTTGTTCGCCTTCGCACGTGCTTCATGGCAGACTCACGGGGTGATGGTGGGCGCGAACTGGTGGAGGTTCCGCTAACTGCTTTCGTCGTTGGTCAGATTGTGGCGTATTGTGGAACCGATGACTTCACGTTTTCGGCACAAGATGGAACGCAACTCAGCCTGTCTTGCCGTTTTGTTTGCGTCGTTGCTCTTCGACAGCCTACGGAGGCTCAGGCTATTCATTTGGCAGTTCCATGTGAAGTTGCGTAGACTTCTCTCATATCGCGTGACGAATTCGTGGTGGGGTGGTGCCACGGGGTGCCCTTGAACTCCAGACCTTCTCGCCATACAGAACGGTTTCGCGGTCACTGGACTGAGTTTGAATTACCGGACGTGCCGAATGAGCAGCTAGAGCGACTATTGTATGAAACTTTTGTACCTGCTGGATCAGATACGAGTGTTGACTTTGGAACTGTTACTATTGACGTTGGATCGGAATTTGGTCGCATCTTGTCGGTGAAACCCCTCGACTACGCGCGCTTACGAATTGGTTCATCGCACAGTTCGGTGCCACCAGTGACTGGCGACGAGATTGACACGGAAGATCCAGCAGCAGTGCTGATTGCGGGGTTGCAACGGGGTCGATCTCTGAGCCGTGGCGTGCCTCCGGTAGTTTGTTGTCGCAGCGTTCCGACACTGGTTCTTCGTGGTAGTAGAAGTTGGTTGCCAGCCTCTTGTGATGTCCAGGAAAGTGGGCCACACCCGTCTACAGCGATACAACCTAGAGTGGCCACTACTTTGGGGACAACCTCGAGACCGTCCGACACGGTTGTGGCAGCTCCGCAACCAGTCTCCACAAACGAGTCGAACGCCACACTGGCTGCAATTTTGGCATTGACCCAGACGATGCAACAAGTCGTATCTTCCCAATCGGAAACGCATCAGCTACTGCGCGAGCAATTAAATGGTAGTCGAGCTAATTCTACTGGATTTGCAAGTTCACGTCCACGCCCGAGACCGCGTCGGATGAGATTAACCACTCCACCCGATCTCCGCCCGCTCAACATCGGCGAGAGGTTCGTCGTAATCACGATGGTTACAGGGGTCGTAGTTCAACTCGCAGATCCTGATCGCCTCGCCGTTTTGAACGGAGCCGCAGTCGAGACCGGTTTCGCAGCCGCGAGCCTGTTTCCCGTCGATCTTTGGAGTACGACACACGTCACCATCACCGCAGGAGCAGGGAGCGCAGCCGCAGCTGGTCTCGGAGTCCAAGTAATAATGACCGCTGAGGTTATCAGCGAGACACTCCACGAGACGATCGTCGCCGCGCTCCTCCAGTACCGCACGCGCCAATGGTGTCACCAAGGACGTTCAACATTGACCGGTCCCCAAACGCAAACTACCACACAGTTCGAGCTGAGAATACAACAGCCCGATCCTCGGGGTCGGCGCGGCAGACCTACTGGGACAGCCCCCGTGACAACTCGGCGGCTTTATCACGTGCAACACCACGCTGGAATGATGGTAACTGAGCCATGACACTCCTCACGGCTACGAACCGAACCGTGGTGACAGCACTCCATCGATTTAGCCCAGCAACGACCGACTACAAAAAACATTTGATGTTTTGATGACTGGTGCTACTTCGTTTCGACTCCCTGCTGCTGAATTACAAGTGCACCAAGTTGCTCGTGTAGGTCCACGTCCTGAAGGTAGGTTTGATGATAAAGGTTTGCGCTCCTTTTGGAATATGTCTGTCCTGGACCGTGTTTCGGAAATTTTACACCAAGAATGACTTCGCAACTGCTACCGAGTGACTAAGGCCACGGCTAAGATGATTTTTGCCGTCAGCTTCGGCACTTGGCCATTGGATCACTTTCTTCCCCCGCCATTTCTGCGTGACGGGCGGTGGTCCGTGACGACCACATGGTCATCGGGAGACACTCAGCCAGCGGTCCTGATTCGTTCCATGGATGACCTGCGAGCAACGCTGCAATGCATTGAAGAGACAGCATGTATTTGGTACCCGTGTGTGGTGGCGGATGTTTTTCCGGCCGTTCACGACGACTCTCTCTCGAGGATGCTCAACAATACTCCCCAGCATCTCCTCCACGCGATGATTAATCTGTATTCCCACGTGTTTACGGAATTGTTCCGGTCGATCCGCGCGGAGGAACCAGCGCAGTCACTGGTGGCTAAGGCCAATTCGATAATGAAGTGGACGCCTCCTGAGTACAATCGAATTGTACGTCAGGTCATAGACCAAGCTGTCATTTCAACGCTCTCACATGCTCAGCCGCGTACTGCGAAGCAGCAAAACTGAGACTTCTCGCGCAACCACGGCCGACAGGGGAAAGCGGTAGCAAAGCCAGTTGCAAAACAATCGATGCTACCTGATTCGGTCAATGGTCAAGTTCCTGTCCACCAAGATCGACAAGTATGTCTTCGGTTTCAGTCCAAGAAAGGGTGTGATTTTAAGCACGCACACGTACTGGTGGCGCTTCCGGCCATTGTAGCATCATTTGTCAATGAAAAATATGGCGAATTGCGCGGGGATCATCCAGACTTAAGGAAGTGACGGTACGCTGGCGGACGGCAGTACACGGAGTGCAAACATAACAATACGACTTCATCTGACAACCGTTTGTCTCATCCACATGTATCATTGCCCACTAGGGCCCCACCTGCAACATCGGTGCACGGTGCAAGTGATGCAATTGTACCAAATCTTGTAGTCGAAAGACAGCAAAACGTACCTCGTTGCCGTGAGGAAATTCCATCTATTCTCGCGTTCGATGGTGGCGCCCGTACGAGTGTCGGTGTGAGTGCATACGCGTGGTGTGCATGGGCTTCTTCCGGCAAAGTAATTCGCGGTGCGGCAACTGCGGTTACACCATGTGCGACGAATAATGAAATTGAGGCACAAGCCCTGCTTAGTGGGCTTCTCTGGCTTTGGTGACACCGCCCAACAACTCGTGTGAGCATCATCGGCGATTCGGCTGTAATCATAAACGTGGCTCTTGGGAACGTTCGCGTGCGGAGCTCGAATCTGACGTCCATGGTTGCGAGTATTCGTGAGATTTTGTGCTGCTTCAGTGTGGTGACGGTGACAGCAACCTCACGTACCTACAATGTGGCAGCGGATGCCCTTTGTAACTGGATAATGGACAAACATATCGCGGATCTTCATACTACTGACTTTGAGAGCCCTAGCTGGCCGCTCGCCATTGAGACATCAACAGACCCCATCCGCAATGGGACCCGGACGTTCTTTCACTATCAGTCCAGGACAATGACTTCATGCAATGGAAATCACGGTGGTCACTCGTCGTACGAGATTTGGGCCGGGTCCGACACCTCATCCACAGCCGCTTTGCAGCGTCTCGACCAAGTGTGACGGGTGGCTTGGGTGTGAAGAAAACTCCGCCTCCTACAGTTGACACACTCGTTCGATTCGAGACGTCTAACTTTGACACACATATAGTGCGTTCTTGCACCATCAATGGGCTAGAACGTTGTGTGCCACTTCCAGTCTTCAAGACATTTAGAGACTTGTCGACAGAATACCACCTTCCGTTTCCGGTGAATCGGATATTTCTCATGCCCAGGGCTGGGAAACTTACAGTACCTCAGGTGGACCTCGTGTTCCTGTCCGCAGCGGTGAGGCTGTCTCATCTCGGAATTGAGGGGGTAATGAGGATATTCAGAGGGCAGACCTCGCATGACGATCGACCGAAGTAGGCACTTCGACCACGGTTATATCGAATGTACCTCGCGTCTTACCCGGACTTGGGGTTACTCTGCAACATTGCGGCGCATGGCTTGTCGCCTCACTGGCATCAACCATCTTCCAGGGTTGGCGTAAGACCACTTCCCAGTGCGACGGAGGGTGTTGATGCTTACTCGGACATTAGATTCTGGAATGAGGAAGAAGGGAAGTAGACTTTCAACCAATTGCGCTTTTTCAAGAAACAGTAATGTGACTGGTCAAAAGTGCTGAACTAGCCCACATTTCATCCAATGGCTAATGGTGGACTAAAAATAGGTGAGCCACACAGTTGTTAGATTCAGAAAAGCATTCAGAATCAGAAATAATACTCGAGCGGGGCGGCCCGATCATCAAAACGAATGCTGCCTCTAAATATGAAAATATGACGAAGTCGACCTCTGGACCCTGATGGAGTAAGTATAAGCGCGTATCCGGTATTTTATCCATCTTGATCCCAAACTTGCTGAGGCGCTCCAGGTCTACCAATATGGAGACGCCTATTACAAGGTGTCCCGCCGTGTGTACAAACGACGTCCAGCTCCGGACGAGCTGGCCAGGGTAGAAGCAGCCTTTTCCGAGTAATTTAGCACTCAAAGAGTCGTAACAAAGACCTTGATCGGTTAATTAAGCCCTAATATTCACATGCTAATACCCGTTGATCCTCCTCGTTGCCTTTGGACTTAACTCCCACGTCGTGCGACTCTACTCTCCAGCTGGATGTGAATGAAGCTGGTTCATGCCGAAGTTGTGCAGGTAGGCTTCGACTGTACTTACGCATCCGCGAGCATTTGCTTAGCCTCTTGATGGGAAAGTACCATAGGGCTATAGACCCTGATTATTTTCGAAGCACTGATGGTTAAACCCGGCACCGTATCTTCCAAACTGAGACTGTTCCGTGATATTGTAACGAATGGCTGAAAATCACCCACAAGCAAAGTTGTGGGCACAGCCCTGTAAAACTCGTCCATCGGCGTCTTCAGATACGGGTACTTGTCCTTGTTGAACACTTCTCACGTTGCGCAGCTGAATCGCCAGTAGCGTGGCTGTCGGCATGCCGAACACGACGGCGCACAGCAGGAGAGTGGCGTGGATACCGTGCAGCATCAGCGTCGATTCCGAGTGAGCGGGAGCTTCTCCAGTGAGCGCTCATTCAGGGGGTTGCAACCACCGCCAAGGCCACGGCGCCGTGTCTCCAGGGCCGTCACCAACACTGGGGGCGGACGGGTGCAAGGACACAGGGTCCAGCAAAATACTCAGTGACAGAGCACCGATCGTGAAGCAGAAGCTTGACAAGGTGCCTGACGAGGAAGACTGA
This sequence comes from Phytophthora sojae, assembly GCF_000149755.1. Classification (NCBI taxonomy): domain Eukaryota; phylum Oomycota; class Peronosporomycetes; order Peronosporales; family Peronosporaceae; genus Phytophthora; species Phytophthora sojae. The sequence goes on from NW_009258124.1 coordinate 1,323,918, forward strand.
GGAAGCTGCGGTGGTTCCCGATCCACACACAGTTATTTATCCACGGGCAATGGTGGTCGAAGCGATACACGCAGCGTCTGCAGGCTGAGCAGTGTTTGGATCGCTGAGGCTTGCGCGTGACACAGGTCGGGCACGGTACAGCGTTATCCTCCGCAGCCAGCAATTCGTAGGCGGGGCGCGTGGAGCGCGGTACGTACCCCGGGTCCTTGATGCAAACTACACGTACATGATACACGTGAAAGTCAAAAACGCCAGCCCCATCGTCTGGTACCGTACAGTCTGGGCAGGAGTCTGGGGTGGCAGGCATGGTACCGCAAAAATCAGCGATAATGTAGTCGTGGTAAGCACCATACCGAAAAAGAAAGCGACAGAGGCACCCTTACGCGAAGCCCAGCCAGCAGTCGATCCGACGAACCTGCTTTCAATGCACTTGCTGTGTCGAAGTGTGTGCCTTGCCGTGCAATGTCCATCGCCGTTCTACCGTGCTTGTCCTTGGCTTTCACGGGCGCTCCTTCCGCCACCAGTTGCTTGGCCAAGAACGCATCTCCAAGAGCGCTGGCGATCATTAGCGGCGTCTGCTTCTCCGAGTCGCAGATCTTCTGGTTCGCCCCGTAGCCCACCAACAGCATCGCCGTGTATTGGAACCCTTCAAACACGGCCCAGTGCAAGGCCGTCGCCCCGCGGCTGTCCGTTTGGTCGCTCCACGATACACCAATAAACTCACGAACGCTGCATTCCCCGTGCTCGCCGCGTAATGCATCGCCGTCAACCCAGACGAGTTCATCGCATCCAGCGACGCGCCACTATCGATCAACGTGGTGGCACACGCCACAGACGTACACAACATGAGCGCCGTGGCGCGGTGCTTGGACTCTCCACAGCGACTGTCTAGAAAGTCCTGCAGCGTGCCACACGCCAATTCCTGTTCCTGTTCCTGCTCCTGGGTCTCAGTACTGGCGTTGCTGTTGGTCTCGTCATCGATCTCCTCCTTATCCGAGGCGCATTCAGGCGTCCCATGGCCATTCTGGCGTCCGCGCAGATGGATGTGTCTCTTCTTGTCAGCGCTCCTCATCTTCACCAACGCCTCCTTATCCTCGGGGAAGTACTTCTTGGCCTCCGACACCAGGTACGTCACCACCGTCGGGTGCTCGTAGAGCACTGCGAGGTGCAGCGCGTTCATCTGATGGCGCGCCTCGTGCACCGTCAGCAGGCGGAAGACGCTGTCGGTCACCCGGCGCCGCACCACGTCCGCCAGCTCCCTCTCGGCCCTCTTCTCCTCCTGCCGCTCGGCCGCTTGAGTTGCTTTACTGATGGCCATCTCCACGGCGCTCTGGGCCAGGAAGAAGTCTCCCTTGACGCAGGCCGAGCCCAGCACCTTGGCGGGCGACGCGAAGTAGGCGTATTGGCCCTCAGTGGCGTCTTCTTCTTCTTCTTCTCCGTCCTCTTCTGCGTCGCTCTGGGGCTCGTCCTCATGCTGCGACAAGAGCGTCGCTAAGTTGCCGGGGCGGGGCGGACTTGCCGCCTTGGGCTCGGGCTCCTCGCTGGGCGGATGGCGAAGGGCGAGAAGGCCGAGGACGACGGCGACGACGCCGCGTAGCTGGGCGACAGCAGCGGCGCGCCCGAGCCGGAGCCAAAGTTGGAGCGCGAGCCGCCGGACGCCGCCGCGCCGACCAGAGGCGTCAGCTCGGTGGCCGCGTCGGCCTTCGGAGCTGCGCGCATTGGGTCGGTCGGTCTCTCTTGTATCTCTTGGGGTCGATCCTCTTTCTCTCTATAAGGGGCTATTTGTGGCAGCTGGAGTACTTAAGTAGTTGAGACAGGTCGTGATATGGCGTGGAGGAGAGAGAGTCGAGCGGGTTTGGCATTCGAAAGTGCAGAGCCCAAGCGGCAACGACAGCCCGAAGTGGCAACCATGCGGAGAACCGCACATGAAGGATCTTTGGGCTAGAGGGTCGCCGTGGGCAGCGGTCCGAGGAACGGATCGAAGCGAGTGGTGAGCAGCGCGCGACGGGTGGCGTGCTCCGTCGCCGCGCGAGCTAGCGAGCGCTCTCTTGGGTTTGTACCCGGACGAGAGCAAGTGGGGGCACCCACAGCCCTTGCAGCGGCGCACGGCGAGCTGACGGACGAGAACGAGCTGCCGGACGTGGACGAGCTGACGAACGACGAGAGCGAGTCGCAGAACGACAACGAGCTGCCCTGGTTGTACTGAGGTTAATAAATAGGGGCGTAGGTCCCGGCTGCTTTGCGGTGGCCCACAGGTGTTGATGTTGAAGTGACAAACCCCTCATGGCAGCGGACCTTGGCGTGGACACAGCAAAAGCACTACGGGCGACGGCCCGCTGGCGAGCTGGCGTTAGCAGACTCGTTACACCAGCAGTGATGGCCACGATATCCCAGAAATTTGCTTTGATCGCCCGGAAAATATCGATGCCCTCTTTTCTTGTAATCCTGATGCCATTTTTCAACAGTGTTTTGGACAGTTGGATCACGTCTGGCTGCTTCGACAGTGTCTTCATGCTCTCCGGGTTGGTTACGATCTTCGTGAGAATCTTGGGGTCTTTCTTCGCGGCGGTGTTAATCTTGCTCAAGGTCGGGTTGCGCTGTAGTGTCGTTATTACCTCCGCTTTCTTCGACAAAGCCTCAAACTTCTTGCTGATCTTAGGGGATTTCTTCAGGATTGTGGACATGCTCTTGAGTCCCGAGAAGTACTTCATTCTCTCCCCGCTTTCTTCGTCCTTAACTGCGCTACACCTTCCTCATTAGTCGTGTTGACGAAACTATCATGAGCGACTGAAGGCAAGGTCCGACAAGAGCGATTGTGGAAAGTATTGCCAATACGCGTAGACGCATGGTGAGCAACCCGCTGATGCTTAATCCGTGGCTTACTGTGCCAATTGCGAAGTGATTTGAGAAATGGTTCCAGAAGCTAGCACCGGGTCGTATACCAACAGGAGTTATACGGACAGCATCATTTGCATACCACCTAGCATTCCAACACGATCAGTCAGTGATTCGGAGGTTGCAGCGCCGAGGTACGAGTCTGGCTGTATGACAATACACATCTATCGTGAGCTTTAAGACACGGAAGCAGATTGCGTGAAGTACCGACTAGATGTTCTTTAGTGTAAGTTTTCAAGCACGTCGTCGAGGTTCGGTGCACAGCACATTGCTTTCATATCAAAGCATGCATACGACTGCAATGTAGAATGTATAAAGAAACTTCATTCTTATTATCGTTTTCTGCAGTATATGCGTGCTCGAAACCCCAAAAACGCCCTGACCAATATTATCTGCGCCAATTTTTCTACAGAGAGCAAGTTAATCCGTGGGAAGACCAGCTTTTGGAATTGTACACTGCAGTTTCAAAACCTTTCTCACGCCATCACCGTGGAGCAGGTCCCAGGATATCACGCAATACACGCGATAATGATCGAGCCAAGCTTTGCAGCACTAATTATAGATTTAAACAGGAGCGCTCCAACTCATACTGCGTAGTAAGAACTACTGGGGCGCGCTTCGCGTGCCGGGTCTCTAAGCGGACCAAACAATTTTGTGTTTTTTGCTACTAAAACGGTTAGGACGCGCCGCGCCTCTGCACTTGTTACTGATATTAACATTATCACCAATATTTTTGTGAGTACTATACATGAAACGCTTCATATTACTACAAGAAACTTAAATTTTATACTATTATAATTGATGTTGACCAGGGGTATGAATAAAAAATTTCAATATGAAAATTGTCAATTAATATGACGAAAATATGTGTTATTGGCAAGCGCCATATTTAAATTTGTATTATTGGCTCGTATGATTTCAGGGTACTCAAAAACACTGTCAAGGCGCATGAAATTGAAATATTTAATCAGTATAGTAATTAGCTTCGGTAATCGTCATATTTAAAACATTATTACTGTCAAGCAATTTTACCAATTCAATATAATACTGAATTGGAGGGGCCCTGATGTTGACAACATCATGCTGCAATTGGAATTTATTGCAACTGCCACTGTCGCCACCACTGCCATGCTACAGCTACTGCGGCTGCTACTGTAACTGCTACTGCCACTGCTTCAGCCACTGTCACTGACACTGGCACTATCGCTGCTGCTGCTACTCCTACCTCATCACTACTTATATTGCTATACTACTCATATTCCACTATTGTTAAAGATATTGCATTTGTTATGCTACCTGTGGCGCGCGTTACTGCTGGCCACAGGCACTATCTGCTTACCACTACTGCAACTACAGCTGGAGCAGCTGTACGACAGCTACTACAACTACTATTTCACTACTGTTAATGATGTCATAGTAATGTTGTCATTGATATTGCTTGTTCGTATCTGCTGCTATCGCTACTGCGACTGTTTATTATCTGCTGCCACTACCGCTACCGTTATTATTTACGCTACAACTACGATCTCCAGCATTGATAATGGCACTGTAATGATATTGCTCCTGCTTTCTTTTTCATGCCTGAGAAAGACTGCCAAAATCTACTCCATACTGCTTGACTTGCTGCATAATATCACGGGGCATTTCATGGCTTGCTCAAACTAAATTTATAAGTAGATGCCATCTGAATATCGCCGTCCACCGTGGTGAAAACGACGCGATCCAAACATTATCGATGATCTTATCGTCCTCTAGACCCTTATAAATCACTCTCCTCTTTTCCAAATAATGTGTGTGACTTGTATTGCTGCGAAGTAATATCAATATGACGTATTGTGTCTTTCACGTATTTTGGCGGATGAGCTGTTAATTCAGGCGGAATTAGAGTCATAAAAGGGTGATCAACGCTTATTTAGTGCTAATTATGCCTAAGATTGTGAGCGCTTCCCCTAACATCCGCGATCAGCATTTGAGAGCTAATCGACGGAGATACGAACAGAATGGCATGGATTGGCGGATAGGAAACCGCCGATCGCTCCGTTTCCGCCTATTACAGAATGGCATGGATTGGCGGATAGGAAACCGCCAATCGCTCTGTTTCCAATATATGTTTCAAAATCCTCACAGTTCTGCAGCAACAAACTTTTTCAAGTTGAAAGCAAAAAATTGTCGAGCCTTTTCCCTCAAATAGCAATCAAATCCCTCAATTTGCAACTAGATCCCCTCACACACAACATCCAAGTCAAGCCCCAATAATCAATGAAGGTCGACGCGTTGCCGCAGCTGGACGAGGCCATCGCCTTCCTCCAGGCGGAGATCGCGGCCCTGCGCGCCGGGGAGAAGGACGCGAGTCTGCCGGGACTGGCGGTGGCCGTCGCGGCGGGGGAGGCGCCTCTGCCCGAGCTGCAGTTCGCGCCGCTGCTCGCGCTCTGGACGCCGGCGGCGGCGACTTTCGCCTCGGAGCTGGCGGCGCTCGTGGACCAGTTCGAGGCCGCGCGGCGCCGGGAGGAGGAGGAGGCGCACAAGAAGGAGGACAGAGACGTGTGCACACCCGTGCCCGTGCACTCGGCGCTGGCCAGAGTGCGCAGTCAGAGGAGGCGGCCGCGGACGAGGCCCAGACGCAGGTTCGAGGACCCGGACGAGGGGGAGGCCTCGCAGTCAGCGAGTGATGGGACGCCCACGCCCTCGCCCAGAGCAGACGTTCCTGTGGAGGTTGCGGAGGTGAAGAAGAAAGAGGAGGACAAGAAGGAAGAGAAGAAGGTGGAGAAGGAGGAGCAGAAGAAGGAAGAGAAGGTTGAGGAGAAAGAAGACGAGAAGGATGCGGATGGAGATGAGAAGATGGAGGTTGGGGATGTGAAGGGCAAGGAGGGCGAAAAGGATGAAGAGAAAAAGGATGAGGATGTTGTGATGCAGAAGCAACATGAGGAGAAGGAGGAGAACATGCAGGACAAGGAGCAGGATGTGACGATGGCGGAGCCAGTGGAGGTTGATAAGGAGAAGGAGAAGGAAGAGGAGGAGAAGACGGAGAAGGAGAAGGAGGACGAAAAGGTGGAGGGAATTGTTCAGGAAAAGAAGGATATGGTTGAAAAGGAGAAGAACGACGACGAGGAGAAAAAGAAGGAAGTGGAGAAGGAGGTGGAGAAGCAGGAGGAAGAAGAAAAGAATCCGGAGAAAGAGGAGGCTGAAGCGGCGTTGGCGAGTTTGAAGGCATTACGCAAGACCATGTTGCTCGATGTCTTGTCGAAGATCGTGTCAGTGGCCAAGAGTAAGGACGTGAACCCGGCAATGTTCTCGAAGAAGGGTGGAGACGAGAATGAAAAGGAGGAGACCAAGGAGGAGAACGAGGAGCACGTCGACCTGGAAAAGATCCATGAACGCGTTGCTGGAGGTGCAATCTGTGAGTGGGCACAGTTCGCAGAGCAGGTGTACATATTCTGTCAGCATGTAGTGACGGACGCAGAGCAGCGTGAACAACCCGAAGCGCGGCGCAAGGGCGTGGAGTTGCTGCACTTTGCGAGAACACTCACCGAGACCCTCCGTAAAGCTAGCGTGAAGAAGGAGGCTACTTTGTTGCAGAAAATCCGCGACGCCGAGGAAGACGCCGCCGCCCGTAAGGAAGAAGAAGCCGCGGCTCGTAAAAAGGAGGAGGAGGAAGCTGCTGCTCGCAAGGAGGCTCAAGAGAAGCAAGACGAGAACAAAGAGGTGGAGGAGTCCACTGCTGATGAAACTGAGAACCAGGCGGCGGAGGCCACTGCTTCGGACAGTCACGATTCAAGTAGCAAGGCGACTGCGGGAGACTTCGCTGGTTTTCCACCGCTTACGCCCACTCGCGCGTCCACGCGTATCCGGAAGCGCACGAGTCTGGCAAGTGATGGGACTGGTTCAGCAGCTCCGTCCCCGTCCTCGTCGTCGAAAGCTCCTCGAAAGCGTACGCGTGGAGCGTCGGCTTCTGCCGCCTCGGCCAGCGAAGAAGTGAGCGGGTCGGAGAGTCATGAGGCGTCTGCTTCTGAGGCAGACACGAAGTCACGCGCAAGCAAATCGTCAAAAACCTCGTCGAAGCGGACAGCAGCAGCACGTCGACGCCGTCCTTCAATGCCGGCGACACGCACCAGCTCACGTCAGCAAAAGCGGCGCGCAGCGGCGGCGGCGGCTGCAGCAGCAGACAGCGCTGCTAGTGGAGACGACGAAGATCACAGTGGTGCAGAGGCTCTGCAGTCTGCTGCGGATAAGGACGACGAGGAGGAAACCGGGGAAGAAGAGCAGGGAGAAGAGCAGCAGGCCCCCAAGAAAAAAAGAGCAGCCCCAAAGACGTCGAGGAGTCGAAAGAAAGGCAGCCGGAAGAGATAAATCTACATGCAGAGAAGTGTGCGGATCTGTACGTCATGTAAGTTTGGCGTTGTTGATTTGCGGGTTAAAACTAAGACAATGCTTCACAAAGCTAGCAATTTGCAAGTGTAGCGTGTATATCTTGAGTCTGCGAACGGTGTTGTTTCTGTGTGAGCCTGCAGTCCTTCTGAGGCAAGACTCTTGGTATATTGTAATGTTTCCTTTCGTACCACACGACAAATAAATGACGTCGCTAACGAATGGGAAGGACCATAACGCGCGATATGCTCAACTGAAAGTTAGCGTAGAAGTTCTCTAAGCGGATAGCTTAGAGCCAGCGTCATTTCTTGTCAGACCATCAGTTTAATACATTCGGTACATTTTAATATGAACTAGAGTATCCAAAATCTCATGGTATTACCGGTATAAAGCAGCGCAGCGTCCGGATCGATGCTTTTGACGTGGTTTTGGATTTGGAATAAAACTTAAGCAAAACAAAATGTGCGGTTTAATTCACACCCTCGATTAGATGGGCGTGATGTTTGCTGCAGCAAGAACCTAAGTAAAGCAATATGATGAACGCATGGCGCAGCGAAATTAGCGCCAATTTGCACCGCGTACTTTATAACTGCAGTAACGTGCAAATTGCAGATGTAGTTCGTAAAAATAGAGGTATTTTACTAGGTGCGGCTCGCGAAGAAGTCTCGTTGGATGACATTATACTGGGTTGCAACAACTCACGCACCATGGAGTACTGTAGACCTTGACAGTTTTCTTCCTGATCGTGGGGTGAGCAAAAACAAGATAGTAACAGAAATAGCGATAACAATATCAGTTTCAAAGTCAGTAACTAATAGCGGTTGCAGTAGCGGTGGCATTGACAGTAGGGCAGTTGCAGTGGTAGCTGGCAGTGATCGTGACGCAGGCGAACAATTCCAATAGCAATATACCGAATAAAAATTATTGTGCCTTTCACTTATTCTGCCGTGATAATTCTGGCATAACTCTAATCCATTATCGACCTTAATTATGCCCCGAGTTAGCTAATTCCCATGTTAATTCCGGGTCGTCCCTCCGTGGCCGAATTAGGACCGGCGATGGTGAGGCCGACTCAAGGCGGAATAAGCTAATCCAGCCTTCGTTATTAATAGGCGGGTATTCAGCTTCTAGTGACGTTACATGATACAGTACACTTGGCGACACCCATTGTCTGTTTCGACTTCTTGTCTTCACTCAGCCGCACGCACGTGAGGCGGTCACTAAAGGAAGAAACAAACAAAAGTTTGCGTGCGCAGAAGATGATAGTGGTCGACGGGCGGAAGGCTCATAAACATCCTGGTAGGCCCTAAGTCAATGTAGCAGTAGATGTGTTAGATGACGTCCAACGACGACAACGTCAGCCGCAGCATTATCGTGCACAGCCCCGACGCCTCGACGCCGCCGCCCACGTCGCCCGTGACCATCGTCCCGCGCGAGGAGGAGCTGACGCCGCCGCAGCGCCGCCCGCCGGTCTCGCTGCCCCGCCAGGTGCAGGAGTGCACCATGCAGCGCGTGCTCGTGACGGAGAAGACCTCCGCGTGCAAGTCAGCTTCCAACAAGTGAAAAGAGCTTCAATTATTTTTAGTTCAAGATAAATAGTTACGAGAGCTATGCGTATACCACCGATACTGTAGGTAACATGGAAGTAGTAGATTTCAGAGCTTCTTCGTGCAACGCGCGACTTTGTTTCTCGTTTTAATTGTTGCTTTGAGGATAGCGATAGTGACGGCACGGCCGCAGTGGAGATACCCACACTAAGTTCTTTAGCTATCCCAGCCTACGCATAGCTCTCGTAACTATTTATCTTGAACTAAAAATAATTGAAGCTCTTTTCACTTGTTGGAAGCTGACTTGCACGCGGAGATCTTCTCCGTTACGAG
>NW_009258124.1:1333157-1347864 GCF_000149755.1 Phytophthora sojae
TGTAAAGAAGAAGATCTCCGCGTGCAAGTCAGCTTCCAACAAGTGAAAAGAGCTTCAATTATTTTTAGTTCAAGATAAATAGTTACGAGAGCTATGCGTATACCACCGATACTGTAGGTAACATGGAAGTAGTAGATTTCAGAGCTTCTTCGTGCAACGCGCGACTTTGTTTCTCGTTTTAATTGTTGCTTTGAGGATAGCGATAGTGACGGCACGGCCGCAGTGGAGATACCCACACTAAGTTCTTTAGCTATCCCAGCCTACGCATAGCTCTCGTAACTATTTATCTTGAACTAAAAATAATTGAAGCTCTTTTCACTTGTTGGAAGCTGACTTGCACGCGGAGATCTTCTTCTTTACATCGACCATGATCTCTTCAACTAAGCAGCACTAGATTACTCTTGCTACGCCGTGGTGCGTACATGGATTTGCAGACTCGACAACGGGTGCTACTTAACTGTGAGTACGCTCACTGACTTCTGAGTAATTCCACTTAATGTGACTTAGGAGACTGGCACCACCACCCTGGACCAGACCGGAGGAGGATACAATGTGAATGCATCTGGGGAAGTAACGCATCGATCCACTTATGCCGACGTGAGTAATCTAAGATAATTCAAGCGTCATCTAGCAGAAAACAAAATATAAATTGCCCTAAAGGGTATTATTTGTGTTCGTGAATGGCATCCCAACAAGCAACGTCTTTAGAGTTTAGTCAATGGTTTTACGTTGACGCAGCGCACGAGTTTAACCCCTTCAACCCGGTGCGCTGTATAAGATGTGTTAGCAAATCATCCAGATAGGATAAATTTCAATCTAAGCTGTATAGATACAGCATAAGAAATTGTTATACTTGGAATTTGTATGCTCGGAACTCTTTGTGAGCCTGCCTCTATCACTGGCTATACAAAGACTAAGTCAAGTGAAATCAGTGTTTCTGTCCACTGTGCGCATAGATGCATGCGGGAAGGTACCATCGTCTATGTTCAAGTTTTTGGAATATTAATTACCAGGGTACTATACACAAATGATACACCACCAATTAATTCTTGCAGGCTTCGTGCTGAGTGGCCAGCAGCCGCCTCCCTCTTTTTGAGTCTCACTTTCGAAATCAGCGGCCAAGAGCTCAAATGGCAGGAGCCCGCGAGAAGCGACGCACGGCCCGCGGAAGGCCATCTGGAGGGAGCTAAAAGCGAGTGGGCGGACATACAAACTGCCCCCCGGTAGCTCGATCGAGACACGGTGGAAATTCATCCCACCAGGCGGGAGCGCGGCTGGCACGGAGGGCAAGGACTACTTCTTGGGCGAGGACCGCGTTCTCGCCCACTACGCCCGTGGTATGTAATCTATTTGGACTATTGTCTGGCGTATCAGTCTAACACACTGTTTGATTCTACTAACAGTCCATTCGAAGGAAGGCGCTCACGCGCTGAGTGCAGCATGCGTTGCAAAAGGTATGCTGACAAGATTGTGTTATCATAGTGGACGGTTATCTAACTAATGGGTTAACGCTGGTGATGCTGCAGCTCCTGCCAGGTTGATGGTGCACGTGTGCCAGTCCCACAGGCGTCACCTCCCCGCGAAACAGCAGGTCAAGCGGCGACTTCGCTTCCGGACGCTTCGGGCGAAACGGCGACTCCGCCTCCGGATGCTGCAAGCGATGCGGCAAGCCCTGCTTTGACGACTCTTGCGTCGGCAGCAGCAAGCCAAGGAACTCCAGCCCCACGACAGCGAAGTGCACCTGCGAAACGTCCGCGGGGTAAGTTTGTGTATTGTATCTGGTATCAACGTTTGTGCTCATTATCCATTTCATGTGCTCATCATCAATTTCATGTGTCAACAGGTCGTGCTAGCTTGGATAGCGACGATGACGACGCAGAAGAAGCTGAGTATCACTTGGTGCCGTCGACGTCCAGAGTACTTCGACCAAGACGCTCCGCGGATGCTTCACCTCCCGGCACTTCTCTGTTTGGCTCATCGGACGAGGAAAATGGCGCCGTGGACAACACCGCAGACAGCGATTACGATGCAGCAGCCGATCAGTCTGAGGGTAAGCTTATGCTGTATTTGGTGTGCTGTATTGTATTGCCTATACTTACACTATATATGATGTGCTGTATTACCTGTGCTACAGTCTGCAGTGTAATGTCAAGTGATTCAGAAGATGACCTGAACCAGGTCGAAGACGACGACGACCCAGACGACTTCGGCGGCCTTGTTTCCGGTGATGAGCCTATGGAAGACGATCTCGTCGATGAAGATGAATCGGATGTTGAAGAACACGGCTGCGACGACCCACCGGAGGAAGACGAAGTTGAAGATGAAGACCCCAACTCCCTTGCGGCTATTTCCGAACGCCATTTTGCAGAGACGTTTCTCGAGTCGCTGGGTGGAGCTGAGAAGGTGCTGGCTGGTGACGTTGTGGGCAAGGACCTGGAGAATCTACGAGCACACGCCACAACAGGATGGTCCGAGCCGATCAACCCGGACGTGTACGAACACCTCCAACCCCCGTACGAGCCTGTTGGTGACGAGAATAGCTACCCAGACTTGAGGAATGAACCGTTTGGCCCCACGCCAGAAGCAATGAAGTGCGGAGATTCACCACTTGCTCTTTTCTTCTTCTTCATGCCCGTGGCTCTATCGCAGCATATTGCCGTTTGCTGTAACAACTACAAGCATGGACAGCTTGAATCGCGAGTGGAGGCGTACATTGAGCGACGCGAAAAGATGCTACGCCGCAGACCTGACGAAAAAAAGCCAATTCGGACGAGGAGTGATGTGCACATGAGTTTGATGGCCATCAAGCCAGTGATGCCACACAAATTGTGCGTCTTCATCGGCCTACTGTTGGCGCGGGCCATCCAGCCAAACCGTGAGAAGATCTCTAACCACTGGAAGCAGGCTGATGAAGGTGGTACTGCCCGAGGAGTCTTTACCAACTACATGAAACCCGACGAAAGATTCATGGAGATTTCGCGCAACTTGCACTTCTCCAGTAATCTCGATCCACGAGCGAAGACTGAAAGAGCGTGGAAAACCCGCAAAGCAGTTCACGTGCTGCAGCGAACATTCCGACGAGGCTACATCTCCCCCGCCCACTTAGCGTTCGATGAAGCAATGCTTCCATCACGCTCGTCGTTCAACACTACCCCCGTCTACATGAAGGACAAGCCATGTAAGTGGGGCACAAAGCTTTTCATGCTTTGCTACGCTCATTCCGCGTACTGCATCAGGTATGGACGTGCTTCTTTTGGTTTGACTAAGTTAGCTAGGTTGTATAATACATCTTATGAACATGCTATGCTGTATTCTATGCTGTATAACACAGGTTTGAAGTCTACGTGGGAAAGAAGCAACACATTTCCGACTCCAAGTCGATTGACAAGAAGTCGGGACCTGCCGCAGTTGTACGCAACCTGAAAGCTGCTTTCCCGAACGGCCAAGACAACGGCTCCCGGCTCGTCGGGACAGATCGATTCTACACAAGTGTGGTCCTCGCTATCCAGCTCCTACTGATGGGCTTCTACACGATAGGAACGATCATGACGAACCGCATCGGGTTCGCAGCAAGTATCAAAGAGAAGAAGAAAACTCGGCCGAAGGAGATTATGCGTGGCACGTACAAATACGTGCAATCGACGAAGGTCAAGGAGATGGCGGCAATCACCTGGTGGGACAGCAAGCCCGTCTTCTTCTTGTGCACGGGGAGTGATCTCTCTATGGATCGCGTAGTGCGCCGCGAGAAGACGGGGGAGCAGCACGAACTGCCGTGCCCGAAGGCAGTGAAGGACTACCACAAGTACATGGGCGGAGTTGATGTCCATGATCAACTCCGCCTCCAGCGCTACTCCCTGCAACGTGCGGTTACCTTCCGGAAATACTACAAGTCTCTATTTCTAGGGCTGGTAGACCTCGCAATCGTCAACGGATACATTATTCACCGCGCGTACCATGCGAGCAAGGGCACACGACCACTGACGCACGTGCAGTATATTCGCAAGCTGCACCTGGAGCTGATTCACTTGACGAGCGAGGACATGTACGAAGACAACAAGTTCGGAGCGGGTAAGTCTTCTTTTTTCCTGAGCTGTATATTATGTTTTTCATTACCCACGCTAACCTGTATATACATGATGGCTAGACTCGACTGCTTCTCCAGCGTCTACTGCGGCACCTGCAGCTTCTGCGAGCAGAGCGGAACGTACTTCATGTACCCAGCACTTACCGACGCAGATTGACGAATGGAGAACGCACTCGGGGCAGTCGAAGCGAGTGCAGCGAAACTGCAAGATCTGTTCTTTGATGCGTACGGATGGGAAGCGAGGCGGGACCACGACGTATTACTGCGAGGCTTGCGTCGACTCTCAGCAAGTGTATCTGTACATGAAGCCGAAGAAGACCATCGACGGTGTCCTGATGAGCTGCTGGGAGATCTGGCACACCACATACAAGAACGGCACCGCCATATCTGACCACCTGCAGAACAAGACCCGGCTGCGCAAGTCCCCAGCCAAGAAGCGCCGCCGTGCTTCGTCGGGCGACTCGAGTGAGTGAGAGAGTGGAAGCGTGAGCGAGGGGGGGGGGCGTGTGAGGCTGCGCACGTCCAGAAGTAGTTTTTTATTGCTCATTTGTAGCGGCGTGTAGCCGAGGGGGGGGTAAGCTGGTGTTCAATGATTGCTTGTTGAAACTTACTGTATTGATTTGTTTCATTTGAGTTTTGTATGCAGGTTAGAGGTACGCTTCATTTGATTGGATCCGTACATCAATTGGAGCTACTTGATTTCAGTATTGACCCCTCTCGCATCGTCTGCGCTCATATTTTCAAAAACAAATATCAGCATAGATGCAGCTTTTAGAGTTTGAGCCTCGTGTTCTGTACTGAACATGCGGGAGGAATCGTGCTATCGTTGTGCAAGAGTAGTGCGAGTACATGCTTATACAGCTTAATGGCGCTGTATATACCGACGGTAGTACATCCAATACAGCGTAGGAATAGCTTTACGTAGTGTCTGCGTCACCGCCTTTTTCTCCGCCTTCCCGACGCAACCCTCGAGTATACAAACTTCTAGATAAAATTATGCTGTATATACAGCTTAGCTCACCCTCAAAATCCTTCGGGTTGAAGGGGTTAAATGAAGTTTACGTACTCGGAAGTCCGAGCACATTACTCATTACTTGAAAATCCGCGAAATGTACTCAAAAGTAAGGATGGCCCCTCATTTGATCTGCTAGTGATAGAACAGCAAATATACACACGCGTTTGCAAACAGCACTAACTGTAAGTAACAGTGTTGTGAAAATCACTAACATGTTTGACGAGTACAGTAGCCGTAGCCAGCGTAGCCGTAGTTGCCGGGGAATCCGTAGCCAGCGTAGCCGAAGCTGTAGTCACCGCCGTAGGACGAGTAGTAGTCCGGGTAGTATCCGTAGCCGTATCCGTAGCCGCCGCCGATCGAGTAGTCGGGGTAGTAGCCATAGCCGTAGTCGTCCTTGCCGTAGCTGTAGACGTCCTTTCCTCCTTCGATCATCACTTCATGGGGCAAGTAGACTTGATTAGCTTGGAGAGTTAGACTCGCTGGAGTTCCCCCTCGAGCGCATCGTGATTGGTCTCGTTGTGCTCCTATGTCGAGGCCGTGATCATGCTTCTTGCCGCATCTCGGAGCATGCCAGGCTGCAGGCGGGTGTACACTGTGAAGCACCAGCTCGACCACCTTCCCATTAGTCGTATGACCAGGTCACTGTTACCTGCCGCCAGAAGTGCGCATGCACCGCCTATGCGTAGTGAGTGACATGAGTAGTCCTTGGGTGATAGTCCCATGCTTTTTGCCGCTTCCTTGATGAGCTTTGCTACGACAGCCTTCTTGATCGTTCCTCGCCGTGAGGTAGATGTGAGGTATGGGCCCAGGACCACTCCTGCTGTGATCCATCTCTCTCGTATCAGGAGACACTCTTGCGCCGCTTCCACTGGGCACAGCATCGGATGCTCTGAGCGGTAGTGACGAACGACCACACCCTGTGCCGTCCGGACTCCGACCAGACTGTCCAGTCGCTTCATTGTCACGAACTTCTGCCTGGCGACGTCGTCCAGGACTCCCCGCATTTTCTTGATCTTCCTTTGAGGAACCGTGATGCATTCATTGGGGATATCCCACTGCGTGGAAGCGGCGCGACCAGGTCGTAAACTTTCCTTCGTGCCAGCCTGCTGATCCGAACACGAGTTTGACGCCGTCTCCGAGACGCTGTTCTGCCTTCTGAAGGCGGTCGCCGATGTCAACTTCGATGAGGACGATGTCGTCCACCCACTGGAATATCCAAAATGGTTCCAAATAGCTGTGAACACTCGATGCGCCAGTGCGATGGTAGTGTCGGACGGCTTTTCGGAACACCGCGAAGAACCCAGGGGACGACGTCCACCCGAAGACGGCCATTCCGGATACTATGCCATGATCGGAACGCGGCATTCTTCCCCCAAAAGCGGACGCGTGGTCAGCATGAACGGGGACATGGTGGAACGCGTCCACGATATCCGCGACCATGGCGTAGATAGCGTACACAGGGTACCTGCGACGAAGGTCGCGAACGCGTTGGGCGATAGAATCAAATGGATCCCACGTAGCGTCAGGAGAAGCATCCGAATTATTCTGGTCCAGGGCTTAATAGCAACAGGTGATACCCATTGATACGATGATACTATATGCATGTATTACTTGTATCAATATCATGTGATACCACTAGAAGCTTGGGATCAGGATCATTGATCCGCCCACACAAACTGATTGGTATCCGGTAATATTATATCCGATACCATAGTAGCTTGCTCAGAACTGTTAACTTCCGTGATAGAAGTTCTGCACGTAGGTTGCCTTCAGCATGAGGTCTACACCAAAATGCCTACTCACTCGCAGGCTTCGTTTTCAGAAACATGCCTGCTTTGCTGGGGCGATCCCAGTCTCTACAAAAAGTCAATGACTAGCACAGTTTCCTTGCTGTCATGCTGCCCTCGCTTTCTCTCGCGAATAACTGCAGATGCCCAACTGCGCCCAATTCGATGGAGCTGCACTCTTTCGTTCTCTTTCGTTTTCAAAGCTAGGGCTCACGAAAAGGGTGGTGTCGCACGATTAGTACATATTATGTACCAACATAGGTATTTTGACCAATCAAATCGCATTAATTTTAAATTTTACCACAACCACCTTCATCGATAGAATATTTGTTTTTTGGTACGATATGATATGATATTGATACGACAGTGTACGTCTATCAAGATCAGTTGATCCAGCCCCGCTCATTTTAAACTTTGTATCTGTATCATGCATATCGTAAAAATAGTCGATGATATGAAGCCCTGGTCTGGTCATTGACCGAACCGCCAGGCGGCGCCGACAAGTAATGGATAATGCGCCCATCGATGTGGAGAGGAATGTCCTTCTTGGCCACCAGAGCGAACGAACTTGAGTGAAACCCAGGGTCCCGTTGAAGCGTAGCCAGGGTCGCAACCAAACAGCGGCCCTTGTAGTAATCGGCGAGAAGCTTGTCAACGACCACCGACGCGCCGGACTCGGCGCCCCCCATAGTTGTCTGGTAGGGGACGCACCCCACGCCGTGCGCCGGGGTTGGACCAGGGAGGGATGATGCCGTTGGTTGCAATGGCACAGAGAAGCTGAGGCTGGTGATACGTGGCCAAATGGACTTCGTACAGCCAGGGGCCGAGCGCTTTGTTGGGTCGAGGTTCTTAGGAGGTCTGACCTCGAAACGCAAGTGGGGAACCGCAATGAGTGCATCCAGAATACCAGCATCCACGAGAGGAATTGATAGCGGCGGAGTGGCCAAATGCGGAATCCATGGGAAACGGGATCTCGAACCGCCTTCGGAGCGTGGTGAAGACATCGCCTGGAACGCATCTGGCGATTCCGTTGACAACGCAGGAACGAGCGATGTTGACATCGAACTCGGACGGTAGGTCCCGGGCGGTGGTATGGATCTGGCTTGGCTTCATACGATCACGCCCTCGGGCATACACCGGATGATCAGGCCGCGGAGGCACAAACCGCCGCCGAATGAGGTGGCCAAGTGCCCGGAGCTCGAATATCATCAGCGACCAGGTCGCCCGCGAGTGAGCATGTCGGCCCCGGAAGCCTTCTTCCACGAGGGGCATTTCATGCGAGTTCATGGCGGAACCTGTGCATCAAGCTCGAGCTCAGTGAGTTGAAGACCAAGGCGGGGAGGTTCCAAGTATGGGTTCTTCGACGTAGGCAGAAGAGTTACTGTCCGAGTCGAGCCCTACTCGACGAAGTCTACATCGACTTGCTGCCTTTAGCAAAGGAAATCTGCTGTGCGTCGGGTGAAGGTTGACGTATGCCACAACAGCTATCCGAGGTGTTCGTACGTATTAATTGTTGAGTATAACCATGATGGCACAAAAGCTGCGCAGCAAGTATGGCATGAAAGCTGCGGTGATCTATTGTGTAAAAGTAAACAAACCTTTGTTAGCCCCCAATGCGCTTTTGATGTAAACGCTTCAACGGGGCTTTATACTGGATTCAGTCTTTAGCACTTCTGCGCGATTGTATCCGGTCGCTAGCAACTTAAATTCCTTTTTCGGTGGCGGTTGCCCAAGCGCATGAAACTTACAGCACTGTTAGCTTTGAGTTCACGATGTTTATAATCAACGCGAGCCTTATCAGTGTGCATGGCGTGGTGAAGCAAACAACGCTATCGTTTGAGCACGATGCGCGAGGGTTGTTGGCGAGTATGTTCATCCGTGGCACTTGGTGCTTTTACTGCTGGTTCCAATAGACTGTTCTGTATAATGTTCTGTCCGGCTATGACAGAACACTGTACAGAACACCCATTGTGTTCTATCCGCCTAGCCACAGCCCACCGTGTTCGGGTTTCACGCTATCACTGAGTTACATACGCCACTCCAACGTTTTGCCCAGTATTTAAAACATATGCGTCGTGCATTTCTCGTGCAACACGAGTCGTGTGAATAACAGCTCATTGCGAGCGGTCGACGGCAGATCATAAGGACTGACAACGCGATCGTAAGTAGCCTCATAAGAAGTTGGTAGAGTTTGTGGTGCCTGAAGCGCAATTGATCTCCACGGCAGCAAGTGCGAACAATTTTAGTTTCTCGGACGATACATGTACCGCAGCCGACACTTGGACGATGCTTCGGAGCCTATCTGCGGCAGCGTATCTACTTACTAAAGTGCAATAGACGTGCGCATGTACAGTGTACAGTACGCCGTAAAACGAGAACGAGTACAGAGCACAACCAACTGGCAGAAGCGAGCACATCATCGGCCTCTTCAATAATAACTTCCGTGGCGACTTCTCCGGATGCATCAATGAACGTGACTGTGAGTGGTACCCTTCCAATCGATCAATCCTATCTTTTATCCTAGCGTAGTGCTGGATGCTGCAGCATCCCGCGAACAAAACTCGGTAATACCAGCATATGTATCAGAGCCTCAATGAGTGAATGCCAAGTCCACGATTCTACAGGTATTATTATAATACATGCTAGTCGTGCTGGGAGGAAGCACTGTGAGGATGCCTTCCGCTCGTTCTTAGTTTCCCCCTCCAGCAACAAGCTCAACCTACAACAATGAAGTTCTTGTTCCAGGTCCTGGCGGCAGTGGCGCTCTTGCTTCTGATGCTGCTGCTAGACGCCAGCAATATATTGTGCGGCCGCCAATTGTTCATGAGTCTTCGGGAGCGCCGCCAATAGATGCACATGGACGAGGAGAACGTGTGGACACATCCGCCGATGACTCGGAGGATCCGACGGCGATGGGAGAGCCGGTGGCAGCCGGGCTCTGGATACACCAATGGCTGGTCAGGGAGACCCATATATACTGAGATCAAGTCAAGCGGAACCCGGGAGTAATCTGTCTGATGAGAGGCATCAACGAGCACAAGGAGAACAAGAAGGAAAGTAGGAGGGGAAGACTAGAGAGTAGTTTGAGAGGCGATAACATTTAATCTCACTTCGGAATTTGCCCCCTCAACCACAAGCTACAAACCAACACCAATTATTGCTGGGGTTTCTACCAATCATAGGGACAATCGGCTCTACTGAGGTGAGAGTTGGGCAACATCGTTATCGATTAGGCGCAGTCTACAGCTAAAACAGAGAGCATCTGAAGTATTACTCAATTGAAGGTCTTCCAAATTCTGGAAGACCAACAATGTTTAGCTTGCTCAAACTCTAGAGCCTGATAGTAGTTGAGGGGGTACGATTTCTTAAAATGCTCAATTTGTGTCCCTGTATATGTAATAAAATATGAATTATTGTGCCTTGCGGTTATTTTGCCCTTCAGTTTTACCTCGGATATCGTAGTGGTCGGAAATGATAAATCCGACGTTGATACGGTTAGGTTTAAATATATCGGACGCCACCCCACCCCCGAGTTTTTTAAATCGGATCTCTGAGTCCGTGCTTCCCAGCCAGCCAGCCACCTCGAAGCGCCGGCCTCATCACGAACCCCCTGTACCAGCCGCGCGGCTGCGACTGCGCCAGCTCCCAGCACAAGTCGTGCGCCCACAGCAGGGCCGATCCCTAGCCACCCTGCTTAGGTAAGGTATAATCGGCTTCTTACGTAAGCTACTCAGGTGCTGACTTGCGCTACAAGTATGCTGCGATGTAACGCTACTGTGCCACCAGGAGCTTCTCTCCGACCCGCGCTGGTGGTGTTCAAGGACCTGCAGTCCGAGAACGCGCACGCGATACCCGACAGCGCTGCCTGCGCGCGAGCTTCTTCCCGGCAAAATGGAGGAGGTCCGCATGGAGGACAAGGTCTGTGGAGACCTGCGCCTGCTGTCCGTGAAGACGACGGCCACCCTCTGCAGGTAAAGGGCGAGTCCACGTGGGTCAACAAGGACGTCGACGTGCTGCTGCAAGGCACGGAGAACTTCAATTTGGGCTAGACCAACATGAGTTTCGCTGCCACGGTCGTGGTCAATGGCCTGGGCCACGGCGTGGTCACGGAGATCTGCAAGATTCAGCAGTCGGTGCAGGACGCGTCCAAGGGCGAGGAGAACACGCTGATAACGGACGACGTCGAGGAGATCGTCGGCAGCGCCGTCTGGACCATCAACTACAAGAACGTATCCGACCCCATCTACGGCTCGGTGCTGAAGCGAAGTAAAGTAGCGTTCTCAGAGCAAAATGGTGTGGTATTTGTCTATGTATAGCCTACTTAAGTAAGTTTCTTCTGCATACGTCACTCCTGTTCGCCTGAGCTTGTCATTGTTTTCTCTTGCTCGTCGTGAACGACGCTATCTCTCGTATACCAGCACCTGAGCGACGCGGATCCGCTCATGCGTAGCTGCCAAAACAAGACCTGGAGCTTGCCCCACCGGTCCGACAATTGTCCTGGTGTATAGTAGCGCCGAAGTGACACGGAGTCGGCAAGGAGGGCGACATCCGATATAACGCGACGGCCGCCAGGGCAAAATCCGATATAGCTGGAGGGTAGTCATTTTGGCCGATTTAAAACGGCAATTCCGACCTGTACGGTCAACTCGACCGAGGTTTAACTAGCTAAATCCCACCTCCACCTGGGGTCCCTCGTCTTTATCTCTGAGCTGAAAATTATATCTGACCCATTTGAGGATTGCAATTTTTTTTGGCAATTCCGATGCTCAGAAGTCGAATATATCACTTTTTTACGTTTATTAAATTAAATTTAAACGCAACCACGTAACGTGAAATTTGTGGATAAATCACAGATTTAGCTACATTCATAAAAGGACCGCCAGCGCCATCGTATGCAGTGTTCTGTAAGAAATTGATACAGTACATGTACTGTACTTTAGAGTGATGTCTGACGCGCTACATCTTGTTGAAGTAACCTCTTTAACCGATGGTACAGTGTACCTTAAAAGCTGATAGCCAGTTACTCAGTCCTTCTTAAAGCTGTTAGTGTGGTATTTAGTATGTTATACAGTCCCCCATAGTAATATGCTCCGCACCAGCCATCTCCTGCTCTCTGGCAGGAGCTCTCTCTACTAATAAACTTTACTTCGCCTTTTGGGCGGTTCCACCTCACCTACTTATTCTTCTTTACGTTCCTACGATCCTACCCTTACTTTCATACATCTACAGATACCGCTGATGAACTTGTACACACAGTCAATCTTTACACCTTCAAAATCGGTAATGAAGCCGTATCTCTTTTAGGAGGTAAAATCAAGTTTCGGTTTCCCGCCCAGAGGGATCATCACCGTACAAAAGCTTCCGCACAAAAGCTTCTGCCCAACACTACCTCCTACTTGCAGCCCATGGATGCGGGCGGTATTGCCGCACTAAAAACTGGATACCGCGACAAGCACATGGAGCTCGCAACGAAGCGCAACGATCCAGAAATGCCGGAGACGACACCCGAGAACAAGACTGCCTTCTACGTCGACCAACTTCAAGTAATGAGGTGGACAGTTGGGGTATGGACGGCGATGGAGGCAAAAATGATAGCGAACTGCTTTCGCAAGACAGGAAAATTTTCCCGGAGGAGAGTGATATACCAGCCCCGCCAACACGACGAGAACGCATTCGGCTGAGTGAGCTCTTGATTTGAATGCACGTAAACTTCAAGGTCAACCATCTGTAATACCGTATATACTGAGCACATATATTGTGCTTTGCAGATAAAATGTCGCCCCGTTTTATGGCCTAGATCAAGGTAGGCCGGTCCACAAATCAGGGCACAAATCAGAGGGGGTAGCATGGACGATCTCGATTTACTTAGATCGACCTAGAATTACGCTTTTCGTATTCAGGTATTAGAGTTTCTAATTTCGAGATGGAGCTAAACCATCAGATCAGTGCGAGACCAGATTGTTATTTTTCAGCTGTTTACATTTTTCCACCAGGATCGATTTGTCAACCGAACGATTCGTGCGGTATTGTACGTGTACATTGAAGTTGGCTAACGATAATACTGTACACCGCACGAGGCTTTGATTATGATCTCCATAAAGTAGGATGAGGACGGAGGTCATGGTCCTACAAATCCCAAAAGTGGAGAAAGCTGGAAGGCTATCGGCTGCCTCTGTATCACCTTAGAGAATAACGGGGCAAGTTGCATAGAGGAAAATGATGCGCTGCGTTGCATGAAGCCATAACGCTTTGAATCTGCACGCTTTGTCCTATTCGATTCTTCCATTCGCTCGGTTTCTCTGGGGTTGAATTCACCCCCACTTCAAATCCTTAGACCCTGGTTTCTCCGTCGGTGTCTGGGTCTGGGATAAATGGCGGGAAAACGTCAAAAGGTGTATGAATTTGAAACGTTTTGTCAAAAGCGGTTAACTCGTGTCATTAGGTGTATGCTAGGTTGTCGGTATGACAGTATGTGTATGTGGTTCCAAGCGCACTAAGGTGCATGATAAAGCTGCATCAGCAACGAATGCGGTGACTGGTGTGTGGGCTTAGATCCAAATCCATAAAACCCGGGGTTAGGGGGGAATGCTTCTACCTGATGCAACTAGCCCGGTTCGTGGTGTCCATGACTTTGATAGCGAATTGTACGGCTAAGGGACTACAATGAACGTCGTTATCCATTGTAGCCAGGCCTCAGCGTTGCCACAGTTCTACAATACCACCACTCTCCCCCGGTTGGGGGCTCTCACTAGAGCTCCTTCACCTCCGAAATTTAGATGCAAAACCTACCTAGTATAGCCATGCTATATACGCTTGCGGTTTGCGTTGGTAGTTCCTTGTAGCTACAATAGCGAAGTTGTCGAGTACAGTTGCTCTATATGCTATTATTAGTTGACCGTGTTCGCTACGAGCGTGTCGTTAATAAACTACTGTGCTTGGAAGCTCGATCCTGGGTCTGTATGACCCTACCTCGGCCGAAATACCGCGGCAACCAAAACGTGTGTCAGTACGTGTATGATGAGACATGACGCGACGTGATGCCCACGACCACTACACCTATTGACAAACATTTTCCCAACGCATACACCTTTTGATGTTTTCCCATATATGGCCCATATTATGGGGCCCAACCAGGAAAACCCCAGGATTTGCATATAATTCCCACCCCCTTGGGGGTGAGAATAAATGGAGGATAATATCCCCAGATGCGTATTAGATGTGACGAGCTGATTACTATCACAACGGTTCCAAGGCTAGGTTCCAATGGAACCTAGCCTTCTAATCGACCAATCTTATCTTTTATCCTAGCGTACCGTGCGGTCGATCTTATCTTTTATCCTAGCGTACCGTTCGGTAGTGCCGGATGCGACCGATCTTATCTTTTATCCTGGCGTACCGTGCGGTAGTGCCGGATGCTGCAGGCTGCAGCACCTGGCAAGCATACTCAATACCAGCATATGTATCGTCATCAAGAGAATGCTAAGTTGTCTGGACCTGCCTCGGCGTTCCAGCAACTGAAAATTGCAACTTGGCGATGTACCGTATTCCGTATGTGCTTGCTAATTACTGACCGTTTCCAGATATTTCTAGGTATCCGATCAAAGTACAGCTATTTGTTCAAGTGAGACAATCATTTCACTGAAGATAAGCTCACAATCGATTTTTGTGGCGTTGTAGAGAAGATGGCTGCCAGGAAGCACATACTTTAAGTAAGGGGCTGGTCAGGCTGGCTGGTGCTGGTTCTCGGTCTGGTGAGCGAAGGGGTAGGCGAACTACTCGGTTTTTACACTGTCTGCTTTTTGTCAAAAATGAACAAAACCT
>NW_009258124.1:1347964-1580758 GCF_000149755.1 Phytophthora sojae
CAATCGCCGAGGTGGTTCTCGGGTTTTGAGTAAAGTGCCTATGTTTTGTTCATTTTGGACAAAAAACAGACAGAGTCAAAACCGAGTAGTTCTCCTACCCCTTCGCTCACCAGACCGAGCCTTAGGGGCTGCTGCTGGCTGGTGCTGGTTCTCGGTCGCGACGGCAAGTGATACAGTGACACTTCCCGAAATGAACCCCTCTAACTGACCATGTATTCCCTATCTGGTTAGGATTCCTCGACTGCAAACGGGATTATATGGATTTCACTATAGGTGTTCTATAACTGATCAAAAACCTCTTTATTCTCTAAATGGTCGCAATTGTTGGCGCCTCAACCCTCTAAATGGACGCCGTAGTAATAGATCCAAACTCATATATTTTTCTCAATCACTTGCCAGCCTCCTCCCACGTATGCCATTGCTACCACCACTCCCGCCACAAGAAATCGAGCGAAGAGAGAAATTGTATTTGGGATGCAAAGTTGGAACAAAGAGTTTGCAGTAAGTGCAAGCTTGTGATAAATAAGCTAGCCACAGTATTTTACAATCAGCGCAGCGTACATATATATTTTACGAAAACCTAAAATATTATGGTGTCGAGACAACAGGGGCTATGCAGTAGATACCAAGCAAAAGATAAAACTGCAGGCATGGTGGCAGGATATCGGGACAACAAATATTCCAATAACCTCGCTGTATTGAAACTCACGTACAACGTGAGGGGATGCGATTCTGCTAATACTAACATATGAAAATGTAGCCATTAGAAGTGTAGTCATTTCTTTATCTGATCAATTCTTTAACTGAAACAGCGTATTAGACCGAGCGAACTGGGTGTCATTTATAGAGGTGTCACTGTATGCGAAATGATATCGTATTATTTTTGCTCACTTTGGACATAACCATGATGATCCGCCGAGAACCCGGGAACTCGATCCCCTTGCTGGTTCCCGGGTTCTCTGCGAATTGCAATGGTTATATCCATAATGAGCAAAAATAATACAGAAGTGAAAACTCGAGGCCGACTTAGTAGTTCACCTACCCCTGCCCATCTCTGGAACACCCGACCGAGAGCCAGCGACCAGCCCCTAAGGAATACGGTATGTCAACTGCCTCAAGCCATGCTGAGGGGTGGGGGGGGAGAAGCACTGCGACGAGAGCGTTCATTATCATTTTTCCTTCTACCAGCAACAAGCTCAAGCAACGACGACGAAGTTCTTCTTCCAGGTCCTGGCAACAGTGGCGCTATCGGCGATCGGCGCTACTGAGGGAGCTACTGAGGACTGGGAAATTTACAGGCTCGGTAAGCTGTATGGCGAGCCCCACGGCACATTTTTCTCGGACACGGGTTTCGCCACAGTCCGGAGAGGCTGTGCATTCCGTCACGAGACTGGGTTGAAATCACACACGTTCGGGGCAAAATCAAACACTTATGGGGCACGATCAAACACAAAAAGACTTGGTCAAAACCAGACTGCGTAATTGTCGAAAATCAAACACTATTCGGACCGAATCAAAACAAGCTTGATGGTAGTGTGGTCCACTGTATATTAGGCTTCTCCTAAAATACAGTGATCACACATTAAAATGAAAGGCCAGGAGTGATCAACTCGCGCAGAAGTCGAGAAGAGCAGACGAGACTATAAGTTATCCACCGCTGTCCGCCAACTGCGCTACAAGAACGCTGAAAGACACGAGACGCGCGACGAGAGAACTGTGTGGGAAATCGTCGCTTCTGGGCAGAACAGTGAAAGCTACGTAAAAGAGCGACTCGAGAGAATGTGCTGCTCCAGTGCCTACGTCAAGCGTGTTAAGGAGACGTGCCAAATCTGCCCAGGTGACCACGAAATGGATGAAAGACGCATACGGTGCTCAAGTGTTACATGCATCGCGTTAGCCGTGCCCAAGGGAAACAAGAAGCCCATGTGCGTGAAAGTATGGAAGGTGTGGCAGTGCCCAAGCACAAATGCATGGAGAATCCTTCGTACAGCAGTTGAGCATACTCGTGGAAGTGCTGGATGCGGTGGGGTGCATCGTGCGGTGATCACCCCTGCAATGCGAACGTACATCGGAGACATGGATGAAACTGGTTTGGCGCCGCGGCACATTTGGTCAGGGCTGCGTCGCTACAGCGAAGCTCCGCCGCTGAACGGGGTGCCTACGTATGAACAGGTCGCTCGATGCGTCAAAAGCTTGCGAGCGAAGCATGGAGAGCGAAACTCGGTTGAATCGCTGCAGAAATTGGTGCGCGAGTGCCCCTTACACTCTGGAATAGATGCAGACAAAGCGTTCATGTTTGGAGGCACTCGGGATGACGATGGTTTTCCTCGTATCGGGAAGGGTGAAGACGACGATGCTTTGGTGTTGGGTGTGTCGACGGTGGGCCTGCTGGAGAAGTTGAGAAGTTTCCAAGAGTCGAATATTTTTGCTTTGTTTCATCTCGATGCTACATTCAAGCTCAGTGAGATCGGTTACCCTGTCATTACGTGTGGATTTAGCGACTACTCCAGAAAGTATCACCTGGCGGCTGTATTTGTCATTAGCCGCTTGACTCACGTAGAGTACTCCTCAGTTCTTGCGGCCGTGTTGCAAGTATACCACAAGTTGTTCTCCCAGGATCCCAAGATCGATGCGGTACTTGGCGATGCAGAAGATGCCCAGTACAATGCACTGCAGAGCTCACCTCAATTCCGAGGTGCCACATTTTTAATGTGCTTCTTTCATGTACTTTACAACGTGAGAAAGCGAACACGCCAGCTTGATAATGCTGCCGGTGCTATGGTTTACAAGGGCATTATTGCGATGCACTTTTCAGCGAGCCTCATGGAGTTCTATCAAATTCGTGATACGATTCTGGCACAATGGCGAAAAGTCCGAGTTCTCCAAGATTTTGCCAATTACTTCGAGAAACAGTGGATTCAAAGTCGTTACTGGCGTTGGCAAGCCTTTCACACCCCCACCGGCTACGCTACAACGAATAACCCGTGTGAAACGTTCAATGCTAGTGTCAAACGATATTTGATGCGGAAGATGTTCGACACCCAGCGGCTGCTTCGAAAACTTTCAGTGATATGTGAAAATGTGACGGCAGATAATTACAAACCTGCCGCGTCGATTGGAAACCCACCTTCGACACTAGTGAACACGGCCCGAAAATTAGTCCATGCTCAGCAGTTAGTGCTGTACGAGATGGGCGAGGCGCGTATTGTGAGAATTGTTCAATTGAGCTCCTTCAACAGTGAGTCGAAGCGTTTGGCAGAAGCTTCCAATCAGGCTTTTGTGCGGCTTATCACGAGCAAGACAACAGTTCAGTTGCACGAGAGGCTTGGACGACGGCAACGGCGCAACGCTTCCGCTATGCACAATCATGCAATGAAGTGGTCACTGTATATGGCTCATCGAATGAAGATGCCAGCAGAAGGGTGGACTGTGGACATTACCGAGGGCACATGTGAATGTCGGTATTGCGCGAAAATGGGCCATTGCTGTCACGTACTTGGCGCACAGATGCTAAGAGGCGATAGACGGTATTCGGGTGGGCGGTGCTGTGACCGGCTTAAGGACCGTCGAGTACGCAAGAAGCAGCGAGGCCAAACCGAGGAAGGTCGTACAACCGTGGAAGTTCCTATTGCAACACAGCCGACACTACCGCCATCAACTGTGACTCCAATTGAGACTGCATCTGACAACTTCACATGTGCCGACTCGGCCACTGTGCTCCCACAGTTTCCGTTCAACGCGCAGCAGACCTACTTTCAAGGGCCAACAGTCGTCCAGCAAACCGAAAGTCCCCAACTGCCTACGATCTTCAACGCGACCAATTGGGGGATTTCCCACATCTGGGGGGGGGGGCTTCACGAATGCTCGCGTCCAACACGGCCCACGCCACGCCATTTGGGCAAGGTATTGTTTGGCAGCCAAACCGATCAGGCCGCCCTCCTATGGCAAGAAGCGCACTAGAGATCCAATACCATTTTTAATGAGTCAAAATATCAGGATGTATTTTGAAGCTTTACTCTATCGCTCCACTTTACAATACTTTCACCAGCACTTAAACGTACCCAGCTAGGTTTCTAACGTTCTAAGAAACAATATGGCAATGTCTTGAGCTTTTTATAAAAAAAAATAATATACCGATCTTGAAGAGGTGAATTTTACAAAAAGACCTTCAACATTCTTCTACACCGCGTATTGGTGCTTTCCCGCTTGGTGAGTACTATTCACTGCGTCACACCTTTCTAGCGGTAATTCAATATAAAACGGATGCAAATTATTAATCATATCGCCTGCAGCTTAGTAGGGGTTAGCTGGAGAACATATTATTTTTAGTTTGCAGTATGAATGGATGACACTGCCAGTATGGATCGCTGAAGCTGACATTATGGATCGCTAACACTGACGCTGAAGTAACAATCGACACCTACACCTGCCCGTCCCTTGGTCTGTGCCAGTCCTGAGCCGTGTACTTTAGCTCGGTGTCTGGTGGCTAAGGTGGCGACCACAATCTAATCAACACACGCAGATACGCAATTGGGTTGACCGCCTCGTTCCTCGAATAGACTCTGGGTCCGTTGGGATCGCCGGAGGTGTTTAGCGCTGACCCGACTTCCTGCCTCGGTGATCTCACGTGCTCTCTCTCTGTCACCTCTTGGGGCTGCTAATTACCTCTGGGCGGCGACAGAAGTCTGGAACCGGGCTACAATACCGGGGTTGCAACGCCGTGAGGCTGCAATACTCACTGTTCCTCCGGAGCCACCACCGACACGTAAGCGTCAATGCTCGCTCTGGTACGTATAACTACAGTCGTGTTGCAATCGCGTGCACCAGGCCGGTGTCGCGACTTACGCTCTCGTACTTCGTTTTCTCTGGCTCAAAGGAGAAGGCGAAGTCTGCCCTCTCCTACACATGCATCTTGGTCTGCGGCTCTTGCCGTCCTCGTCGCCCTTGTACTGATCGCTATCGTCGCTGTACTTACCGCTTGTCGTCCTCGCTGCGCTCATCGCTCCTGTCGTCCTCGCAGCACTCGCTGTTCTTGTCCTCACCGCCGTCAGCATGCCGGCCAATTGTAAATCAAGGTTGTCACTCTGACAATGACAGTATGGATCGCTGACAATGACAGTATGGATCGCTGACACTGACAGTATGGATCGCTGACACTGACAGTATGGATCGCTGACACTGACAGTATGGATCGCTAACACTGACAGTATGGATCGCTGACACTGACAGTATGGATCGCTGACACTGGCATTTTGGATCGCTGACACTGACAGTATGGATCACTGACACTGACAGTTTATATCGCTGACAATACTGAGCAGTAACAATAAGAATGCAAGTAAGTCATCAGCAAACTAAATTTCAGTGAATTTAAAACGCAGTCACTGTATTGCAGAGGTTTTCTTCTATTCTCTTTACTCTTCGTCATCACTGCTGTCCTCCTTTCCACTGCTGTCCTCTTCTTCACTGCTCTGCTCCTCCTCGCTGCTTTCTTCGTCATCACTACTGACTTCATCCTCGATGTCGCTCTCAGCTTCGGCCTCGTCGCTGCTTGCCACGCGACCGTCACCGTCAACAGCCTCACTGTCGTCCTCCAGATCGCCGTCTTCACGCGCGTCGAGATCCCAGCGAACGGTTCGTTTCGGCTTCTTTGGGTGGCGTCGGTGGTTGTGCTGATGGTATGCACTTCGTTTCTTGTATGGAATATCACAAATACTGCAATACCCACCTTGGTCGTCCGCCTTCTCCCTTTTCTCCTTTGTCTTCTCTCTGTCGGGGTTGTTCTTACAGAAGCGGCGGTGGTTGCTAGGATGACGGCGAGAATCGCATTGCATATTGCAGAACTCACACATGTACGTGTTGAAAACTGACGCTTCTGTAGCATCCGCCTTCTGCTTGATCCCGCGGACTCGCACGTAGCAATGCAGCCTAATGTTCTCCTTCTTGAACTCAGCACCAGCATACACTAGGTCGCCACGGAAAAGCAGGAAATCGCCCGCATCAAGCGTCACGGCAGTGCATTTGTCACGGTCCAGTAGGCGCCAAAACACCCAGGATAGATGTAAAAGTAGGTGTTCGGCATCAGCGATATTATCACTGACGCCTGCACCACATCTTTCTCTAAAAGAGCCTTGCTAGTCTCAAAGGAGGGGAAGTCTCGGTGAAGACCTTGTCGTAGACCACCGGGAAGTGACTTAAGAGCCGCCCACAACTTGCGCTTCGTATACCACTCATCCTCCGACTCTTTCACAATTCGTTTGATGCGCTTGTAAATTTTCTCGATGGCGGGGCCAAAGACCGTGATACCTGCTTGGAGCCGCTTGGAGTCGCGCTCCAACTCGTACACTTCACCGAAGATTGGTCGGAACTCTAGGGCTTTCAACTCAGCAAGAGCGGACTTCAAAGTAGCAGCAGACAAATGTAGGTTGCCAATCAAGTAGCCGTCGTTCCAAAAGTTTGCCTTGAGTATTGGGTCCATCTTCTCTTCTAGCGGTGGCTACAGTGCTGTGTTTCGTCTTGCTGCTGTAGGCAGTGCTGCTCAGGTAGGTGGCAGCGGCGGCGCTGCACCCGGGCTCTCTTCTACTTGCTGCTGCTGGCGTTCTTCGGATAGACGGTAGTGCCGGGCTTCTCTCGCTACGGCAGCTGCTGCTACTGTTGGTGGCTCTCGGGTAGACAGCGGTGACGGCGCCGCGCCCCTCTCGCTGCTGCCGCTGACTGAGCTGACACTGGTGGTGCTTGGCCGGGCTGTGGCGACGACGCCGCGCTTGGCTTTCAGGCGACGGGGCTCGCACACGCAGCACAGTGGCTCCGCGCTCTCGGTGCTCGAGTAGGCAGCGAACGCTTCGCGACCCTCTTGCTGCTGCTGGGACTGGGCTGTGCGCGTGGGCACGGGTGTGTGGCCGCCCTTCTGCTGCTTCTTGATTGTGACTCACGAGTCGTAAGCCTCAAGTCGGGCGGCGCTTCTGCCTGAGAGCCTTGCCTGAGTGCCAATGGTGGATGTACCGATATGACTACAGCACTGTAGCACTGTAACGTGGATAGGCTGTTTTGATGCGGGCCTCTTGTAGATTTTAATGTGGGCCTGATCTTGATTTGATTGTGTACTTTTCTCATTCCGTCACCATCCGCACGGGTGAGCGTAGATTTTAATGTGGGCCTGATCTTGATTTGATTGTGTACTTTTCTCATTCCGTCACCATCCGCACGGGTGAGCGTAGATTTTAATGTGGGCCTGATCTTGATTTGATTGTGTACTTTTCTCATTCCGTCACCATCCGCACGGGTGAGCGTGAACGGCGTTGAAATTGACGTCACACCCCCGGGAGGAAAACGGACCTCTGCGTACCACGGCGGCAACGGCGGCAACCCGCAAACGCTCACCCTAAAGACTGGCGAGCGCATCAAGTGCGTGGAGGCCCACTGGGGCAAGTACCATGGCCGTACGCGCATCCGGTTTATCAAGGTTACCACAACTATGGACAGGTGGATCCAAGGTGGCACTTCCGCACCGGACGCGGCAGGAACGGACTGTGCCCCCGATGACTACCAACTGGGCGGCTGGCATGGGTCCTCGGGCGTGGAGCTCGATCAGGTGGGCGCAGTTTGGACTGGGAATTAGACCCAGACCAAGTTCGTTGACTTGCGCCTGCTCCGATTCGGCGGGGCTCACTCCCCAGACCTAGGATGCATAATGGCGATTAGTGTAGCGAGCAGAAAACAATGACAGTTTACCTTTTGATGTGGGACACGAACGCTGTCCGTCCGCTTAATTTTGTTTCTATATTCTATCCCAGCGCCGTCTTGGGTAGGTTGTGGACACCTTCTAGGATATGAGTGTGGGCTGCTTGGGCTGCTTGGGCTGCTCCAGACGCAGCTTATCCACCTGCCGTTCGTGCTGCTCGTGATGCATCTTGTCCACCTGCTGCCCCCTGTATGGAGCTGCTGCATCTTCTAAGCCTCTCTCATGCCCCCCTTGCTGCTCTGCTGGTGGTGCTTGCGCTCGTTTGTGTTGGAGCTCCTCATGGCGAGGATCTGGCTTGTCTTCCCCCGACGCACTCCGTTGCGGTGTTACCGGGGGCGGCGACCCAGGGTGCTTCAACGACTCGGTCCGTGGTGGCGTTAGGAAGCTTGGCTTCCCAGCATCATGGCAGACTCTCGGCTAAGGTTTCTAAGTGAGACCGGGACCTTTTGAGACTTGCATCGTCAAGGCATGGCAAACATTGCTTTCGGCTCCGGACAGACCGAAGTTCACTACAGAGCATTATTATCTTCGACACGAGCGAGAGCTAGGTCTACGTTCTCTAATAGAGCTACAGTTGAGGAGTCCAGGATAGCTGCTATTATAACAGGAACTACATGAATGACATTCAGGAAAATGCTGATGATCAGTCAAACCTGACGCTCGAAGACGCATGGAGAAAGCTGGTGACAGCGGTAGATTCACGCTTCAGATTGCGTTCGCCGTAGAACCAGCATTTTGTCAGGTACGCGGCCGAAGGGGATCTTGCAGCTTGAAGCGCAAAGGGTCTCCGTTACGGTCGCTTTAGCAGTTACGCGATGGGAGGTGGGCTTTAAGCGCAGCAGTGCTGCACTGAGGGACACTGACTGCAAGAAATTATTGTAGAGGCAGCCTGAGACGCCCTTAGTCTATACTAGTATGTAATCTATCAATCACCATGGCCATTTTTTGTAGTGTAGTGAAGCAAATTTAGTCTCAGTTTAACCCGTGCAGGTCATCGAACCAATAAGCAATTAACAACACTGGAGGGCTGCATGATGAAGTCTTCATTATCAGCTAATACTATCGCGAGATATCGACAGCAAGTGATTTTGAGGAGCATAGCCAAAGCAAACCCTCGCGAGGTGCCCATGAAGCATGTCCACGTAGGAGGGCCTAGCGACTAGAAGGGCAGCGAACGAACCCGTCGTTACGGCTGCGGGCTGTAGCTTCACAGAGGATTGAACATG
The DNA here is from genome assembly GCF_000149755.1 of Phytophthora sojae. Taxonomy (NCBI): domain Eukaryota; phylum Oomycota; class Peronosporomycetes; order Peronosporales; family Peronosporaceae; genus Phytophthora; species Phytophthora sojae. The sequence goes on from NW_009258124.1 coordinate 1,356,932, forward strand.
GTGAACTCTGCGTAGCACGTATCCATGCAAGCAAGTTGAAGTGCACTCTCTTTTAGCAAATCTAGCCTTGCCAGCACTAACTCACTCGTAGTAATGGATGGAAGTGCTGACTTGGCGCTCTAAATCAGAGCGAAGCCGGCGTTTTTTTTTTGCGCTCGGTGCGGTTTAAAGTGTAGTAATTTATCTAAACCCGCGATTCGCTCCCTCGGTGGGTTAGTCCTATAAGAATTTCCCTATTTCCAGTTCCAACGAGATCCAAGGAAACCAATCTTAGCAGTTAGTTACTTAGTTAGGTGGATAGGTAGTTATTAGAACCAGAGGACGAGGCCACGAGTCGGAGTCGGCCGAGCTTACTTTTCGATTAGCTGCAGCGCGGTAAATCGATATCGAATACGATACAAGCGGACTGGTGCGACCGTGACCGGCACGCATACCAAGCAAGCCAGGGCTTACGGCGCACGACTCTTCATTGCCTAACTCGCCTTCCCACACGACTGCTATCGCACATGCGCACGAACTACCGAATTCTGATGTACCCTTGTTGTTGTTGTTGTTATTTTAGGCACACCCACCACACGTGGTAACACCTTCCTCGCTATCGACCCGGGTGCCTCCGAACACGGAGAGAGATGATCGCTGCAGCGGTCCCATATCCTGCAATACGGACTGCTCGAAGGTGAACAATTCGACGGACACCAATCAGGAGGGACGCCGGCAGAACTAAACGAGTCTCCGCAACTACGATAATGAGTGGCGCAAACGGCTACCATCACATGCCAACTCATTCAGCGATAACGAGCTGCACAGCCAGTCACTAGAATCTGCCAACGACGACAGTATCTGAGCTGAACGAGCATCTGCCGGAATCTGCCAGCTACCCTATCACAATCCCCAAGTTCAGCGCCAGCACCAGCACCATCGACAGCGAAAACCGAAACCGGAACCGACTCCCAACAACTATGACGTGGCTGACAACAGCGCGCCGCCCAAGCACTACTGGAAATTTATCGGCTACCCAAGTCTAAGCGACAATCTACACCCGCCATTCAAGACATGCATAACGAGCCGCTTTCACAACTTCCACGCAATGAACGACACGAGTCGGGCGCAACTAGATGACGAACGACTACGAACGACGGCTACGACTCCGCCAACGATTCAGACTACGCGTGCGACTTCGACTACGGCAACACCCATGACAACGACAACGACGAGCCCCACCCAATTTCATCAACGCGCATCTCGAAGCCCCTCGGCCCGCAATACGGCACACTGCACGAGCAGCCGCAGAACGAGAACACCGGCGATGACCACGTACCCCACAACGCCGAGGCATTCAATCTGAGGTGAAACTACCGCCAAGCCATTGAAACGCGCAGCTCTGCTACTGAAAGCTCCTGGACAATCCTGACGACGAATTATGGCTTCCACGACACCGCGATTCCCACATACTACTATTGCGACTACGACGCCGGTTTGCACAACCACACACTCGCATTACACGGTCGGCGCTACCTACCCAAGCAACAACCTACACGATCAAGACAACGGTGGTTGCATTACAAGGTCCAGCACGACAAAACAACCGAGAATTCGACAACGACGATGACACGGGCAAACCAGCTCGACCTGCACAGCTACTACGACGGCTACGACTCCTAATCATTACCACGACAACAACTCGACTACGACGACTACAACTACGACTACGACAAGCTCAATTTCGACTTCAACTACGACTACTTCGATCTCGACTCCGACTACAGCAGTTCAAACACGAAACTCACAACGTTGACGATCCGATGGCGTATGGTCACGCTGACTACTAAGACCTCATGCAACTACGGCCATCCCCACATCTACTTCGATCTCCGTTCCGGCCACGTCCTCATTCACAAGGCGTCGTATTCCAATCCGCGCCTCTCAACTGCCCACGCTGGACTAGCGAACTTCTTTCTAGGGGGCTTTCACTCGTCCAACGCGAACAGCCCCCGTACCAACGACAACAATATCAACGAACGACAGTCCCTGATACGTACTACAACGCCGCTTCCGCCACTCCTGCAGCCACTGCAGTAACCACGAACACCGCAAACCCGTCCGCGATGACTACTTGGCTACCAGAGCCCAATCGAACCCCACGCCAAAATACGCTTTCAGCATCATCGATCTCGTACGTACCACTATACGACAGACCGCAGTACTCTACTACGACTACGACGACTACGGCAGCCACAGCGACAACGACTACGACCACGACAGCGACAAGAATTCCACCAGCGAACGCCTCGACTACGCCAGCATAACGACAGCGAAACAGTCTACTCCAGGCACCAACTGGAGTTCGACACGAACGCGACCACGATCCGCAACAGGGAACGCACGATCACGAACCCATCGAACCGCAGCAACGCGATACGGCTACGTCGCTAACCCATTCGACAACGCTTACGCCCACACAAGGCCGTGATTCGCATTATTCAAGGGGGCCGCTCACCACGCCCTATCGTGGGCACGAACCGAACGCTCTGGTTGAGTTTTTTCGGTTCGTCGGCAGATCCGGTCTGCACTATGGATCTAGTTTTTCTATAGATTACTTGCACTTGTCAGACCCTGAACCTACACCCCGACCATAAGAATAGAGCAAACGTTCCCGAGAAATAACCTACCTTTTACGGACCTTGTACTAAATCTTAGCTCTGCTGATTAGCCAGAGTGTAACACCGCTAAAGACTTCGTGCCCCACCTCATGAGTTCCAAACTAGCCTCCCCCAGTGCTGACGTTCTAGTCTGTAGAACACTCGCCCGTTGGCTCTCGCCTGCGGACTTAGCGACGGCACATCGGGGGGCCCGCCCCTCTCTCGCTTCGCTCGGGGAGCGCCGCTGCGCGGCCTGCCCCAGCCTTATGCTAAGTCCTCGGCTCGGCCAGGCGCGGTGTCTAGAAAAAAATATCGGGTTGCAGCGCTCGCGTTCGTTCGCTCGCGCAGACACGGCTCCGCCTAATCGGCGGGTGTTGGCGATCGGTGAATGCACTGGGTGAGCCTCGCGCTCGCATCCGCTCGCTCTCGTCCATTTGGCCACTAAATAACGGTGCTCATTATTGAGCAGTATTACTGGTCAGTGTCTGAAATACATGGAGCTCCAGTTGCTTTGTCGTAGGCTTTAGCCCCAGAATTTGTAAACCTTCATACAGATTTAGCTCGTAATTGTGTGTCCCGTACTTAAGTATTAAGTAATTAGGAGTGTCTCACCATCTTTTCTTACAGATCTGAACCATGAACCGAAAATATATCTGTAATCTATTCCGAAAAACCCTAGGCCCATAGTGCAGACCGGATCTGCAGACGAACCGAAAAATAATCTACCGAACACTCTACCGTGAGCAGCCCTACCGTGGGTATGAACCATAATCGAGCGACAATTCCCCCTCCGATTGAGTTGCAGTTTGGAAACGGCCGTGGCGACGACTACTACGGCAAGGACGTTTACAGCTACGACAAGGACGACTACGACTGCGGCTACGGCTACTACCCCGACTACTCGATCGGAGGCGGCTATGGATGGATACGGATACTACCCGGACTACTACTCGTCTTACGGTGGTGACTGCAGCTTCGGCTACGGCTACGGATACCCCAGCAACTACGGCTATGCTGGCTATGGCTACGGCTATGGTTACCCTGGTGTTGGCTTCGGCTTTGAGTCCGCACCGACGGGTGGCGACGCTGGTCAGCAGGAGACTGGTGGTGTGAGTTCGGCCACCACCACGGAAGACGTTGCCTCCAAGTCGGTGGAGAAGGACAGCAAGACGCCGTCCAAGGGATCATCCGGCAAGTCCGGCGCTGCGGACAAGTAAACGGAAGCAACCAGGGTGCGCGTGCGTGCGTGCGTGCGTGTGTGCGTGCGAAGGCAAGAAGTCGGGGTACCGTAGACGATGGGCGAGGATGTAGCCCACGGCAAGTGTACTGTCGTGTACACCATGTAGCGTTGATAAAAACTGGCAGTGGTAGTACTAGTAGTAAGTAGAAGTAATACGCCGCCAATGAATGCCATCTTTCTTTTTGCGAACGTTTATTTTTGTGAGGTTAGTCGTTGGTCGTGGTGTTAGAGCACTCTTCTAACCGCATGTTACTAGTCGGTGATACAAGCGCTGGACACAGTCCGCAGTTCGTAAGAACTGTCGTTTGAGCTCCTGCGGATGTTTGAGATAATGCAACATAAGGTTTTATGTTGCATTATCGGTTAAAGAGCTATTTGAAATAACAGCAATGACAGTTGTACAGCAATTGTATTACAGCATAGCAGCGCAAACTCCGATTCATTACAGCTCAAAGCATGCTTTCGGCGACAAGCTAACCAGGCAGCAGCAATAATAAAGAGGGGTGATCAGTCAATCAATGCAATTTGTGAGGAATCGACCGAATCGGGGCAGCAAGCGAGCAATAGGTAGGTCGCCGTCGTATCGGCTAAGTTAGTTTAGGCATGTGGCTGTCATTTCTATGATACGATATCTGTATGTACATGTCGGACGCCACAGCAGCAGCAACTATAAACCGTCGTTGAGTAAAACAAAATTATCGCTATTGATTAATGGTCGTGGGTGCAGACTGTTTGTTGAGAGTCGACTTTGAAGTGAGGAGACCTAAACGGCATTGAAATCAGTTTAGCAATTCTACAAAATCAAGTTGCAGGCGTCAAAATTAGACATATAGCCCGAATAACCCCAGAAAATAAACACATTATACATTCAACATGATCCGAAGCTCAGTCTGGCAGCTTGAAGCTGTGCAGTATGCACCATGAATAGCAGTAACGCTAGTGTGAGTTCATGCAATGAAATGAAATTTGCGGTTATGACGGCTGACTACGCCCGTCGCCGCGCACTGCTGCAGCGCCGCATAAGGGGACTCCCGCGGTAGTAGCCCAATAGTGTGAGCTCACGTAGATCCGCCACGGCAGATCGAGCAGCGTAAGCCATCCAGCAAATTGACGCGTGATATCTCACAGTACAAAAATAAGAGCAAGCGCTAAAATTCAAGAACGTCTTCATCCAACGCTCTTCTGCGGCAAGCATAGCGCTACTACATAGTACTACTAGTAGTAAATAAAGTTTTCGACTGTGCAGGTTTTGGAATACAGTAAAAAACAGACCGAACTGCGAACACCGCGGGCCAAAGCCCGCAAACCAGTACATAGCCCACCTTTGATTCGCATTGGGCAGGTTGAAGACGACTAAAATACCATTCAGAGCAGCTCAGATGTAACGGGATACAATCAAGTGTACCCATTACATGAACAGTGACGGGTGTCACTCTCCCGAGTACATGGTACATGGTACCAGTAGCTCCGCAAGCCAACCATTTGAGTTTGTGTGGGCTTTTGTATGGTTAACTTGTAGTTTGTATTACGACCGAGTTAACCTCTACCAAAATACAGTCAGTCTTATAACCTACTCCTTTGTAGCAAACCGTTCCCTTTGAGGCCGGGAACTGGTGAACTGCTGTTCACCTGGATAGTAATATCCACACGCACTTCCTCTGTGCATTGTGCTGTGTGACCCCGTCACGCTTGGTAGCACTCGTAGTCAATCCTACGCCTACGCGGGTAGATTGATCTACCTGAATCCTCGGTGGCTCAGGTTTGTGAGCCACCATGGACCGAAGTGAGTTTCCTCACTTGACTGACTCGCAGTTCGAGTCGGTACGGAAGATGGCGAGCATCTTCAGAAGAGATGCCCTCCGGAGCTTGGCGGCGGCGACGCCAGCCGAGCAGGTCGAGCGGGTGAGCGGGTAAGCGCGTTTGACGAGTACGAACGCGGGCACATCGCTCATGTGCAGGGAACCTGCTGGCTCAGATGCGTGAGCCCAAACGCGTGCAGCCTAAGCCTCTGCGGCTAGCTGTGCCTCCGTTCGATGGGAAGGAAGGTGAGAACCTTCACTTCTGGATCCGGGAGACCGAGATCGCAATGAGCGCAGGTCTCGTCTCAGCCGAGAACCTTCGTGTCGCCTTTGCGCTCTCCAATCTTGTCGGACGTGCCAAGACTTGGGCGTATACGCGCGAAGCGATGTCGCCTGGATGTTTCACATCCTGGGCTCGGCCGTGTGAGCAGCTTCGAGCCGCTTTTCTCCCGGCGAACAACGAGTTCCGCCAGCGCTCGCGCTTCCTTGCCTGCAAGCAAGGGGAGCGCGAGCTGTACGCGTACGTACAGGAGATGCACACATTGGCCGCCTCGCTGGCGGGGAACCCACTGTCGGAAGACGTCAAGATGACAGTCTTCGTTGACGGCCTGAAGGTCGGTCCTGCGCGCACGCAGTTGTTCCGCGTGCGCACCGCCACTATGGAGGAGGCGATCCAAGTCGCCCTCCAGGAGGAGTACAGCCACAAGCAGGCTGGTGCTCTGGCTGTTGTACAGCCTGTGGTCACTGACAGCGAACCAGAACCCATGGATCTGAGATCGGCTGAACGGTATTCTGTCCGCTGCTATGATTGCGGCGAACTTGGACACTACCTACGTGTCTGCCCATCGCCAGGGTCTGGGAAGAAGACCTACCCGAAGACCAGAGGGTCAAGGTGGTGCCGACGCCATGCGCTGTCAGGTGCTCAAGGGGGACACAACCACCAGTAAGGACGAGGGCCTTGCTGGGGTTGACCCGAGTCTTTGTGATGGGTGTACGGAAGGCGTACACCACAGAGACCCGGGGTCCCTTGTGAGCACTGACGCTCGCGTTGGTGAAGTACAACGGTGGGTTGTCAGTAGTACACGTGAGTGTACGGGGGTAATGGTATCCCTAGACATGATTGAGTCTGGGACGTCGCGCGGATGTTCGCACGTCGCCAGATGTGTCGGTTGGAATAACGACACAAGTGCCAAGACTCTGCGAGAGAGTCGAAGCACAAGGCCAGATCTCATTGACTGAGGCTGGGCCGAAGAAGAACCTTGGGATCCGCTGTGACCCTGGCTGTTGCGCTCGAGGACGCTGACAGTAATGGAACCGCACATGGTCCCGGACATCGTGCCGAAGTCGGACCTGGGCATGGAACCGTATATGCCCTCGGATTGAGCAAGTATGACTAGTGCGCCGTGCAAGCTGCACAGGCTCTCGGTCGAGTAGCGCGACAACGCCTTGAGGCTAAGTCGGCCCTCTGTGTCTGACAGGGCATTGGTGAGTCATGTTCCCACCTCTGGACAGACACAAGGGCGTCCGATGGGACGCCAGGGCGCTGGATGCGTCCGACAAGACGAAGAAAAAGAAGGGAGGCATCACTGACATGATGATCTCCATGAAGAAGGTGCAGTGTATCTGCAACCGAGGGCTGTTATACCTGGCATGTGGAGCTGCCTCAACAAGCAACTCCAGTGCTGAGAGTCATTGCTCGGCATGATCATTGACAAGGGTGGTGTTCGATGACACCACCAGGGGGTAACCAAAGACCACTGACTAGCGGGTAACTTAGTTCCGCACAGAGCATGTAATGCTGAGGAGGCCGCTCAAGGCACCTCCGGCGTGGGTAACCAAGAACCACGGACGGTCGCCCAGACCTTAACTGAAGAGGAATGCGCTGCACGCGCTTCCTGTGTGGGTAACCAAATACCACACCCGGTCGCCCAGACCATAACCGAAGAGGAAGGCACTGCAGGCACTTCATGTGTGGGTAACATAGTTCCGCACGCGTCTAACTGATGGTGAAGTCGCCTGATGCGCTTCCTATGTGGGTAAGATAGTTCCACACGATGAAGTAAGGCTCCGCATGAGCCGGAAGGAATCGCTCGAAGCGACTTCAGCGTGGATAACTTAGTTCCAAGCGCGGTCTGTATGACCACGACTTGTGATCGGGTCACTTGGGTCTCCTCGCGTGTGGTGGATGGCCACACGGAGTTTAAGAGGCTCGTGACACCGCCACGATGTCATAGCCGCACGGTCCTCTTGGAAGAACCGCGCGGCTCTGATTTTAAGTGGGGGAGGAGTACTTCCTTCCTCCAAGGGTTCTGCACCTAGTCATCATGGATGACGTTCGACCGGGTGTCGACCAGCGAAGCTGTGGCCTTGCGCACAGAAGACGTGGCCTGGGTGCATGACGTACCTGCGGCGATGCATGTTGCGTCGCCGCCGACTCGGCGCACATGGTCGATCACGACTGGAGTGTGTCTGCCGGAGGGCGACACCTCACCTGACCACATACAGGAGCATGCTCGGTGTGACTGCGAAGGCTGCGGTCACTGCACGGCGTTGGGACAACAAGTGTCCATGACTCGGTGCCGAGATGGCTGAGTCTGAGTATGCGTGCATGCCATGCAGCTACTCTGAATGCAGGACAAGCTGTACGCTGTCATGGGTGCCATAGCCCGAAGACGTGGGTAACAGAGTAACACGTCAAGTCACGCAGACTCAGACTGCATCCAGGCTGGTAGATGCCAAGCCTTGGTCGACGATGTTGACCCGGAGCCCACGCAGGGTAGCTGCCCACGCCACCGGACTATGCTGGTATAGCGACTCGGCGCTGCAGGGCGGCGCGAGGTTAGGTGGCCGGCTAGCGCCTGGCCCGCCGGGGTTCGAATCGTAAGTGGGGGAGGGGATCGGAAGTGCCCTTCCTCCCGACGTCTCTGGCATGAGACTTGCTTCGTCATAGAAGCTGGTGTAGTGGCTGCATGGTGCATCCACTCACAAAGTATTGCAAGAAGGTGCTGGATCTGATGCATCGATGCTCAGGTCCCAAGGTCATGGTGACCGATGGCCAGCAACGTTGGCAGTGGTCACTGCCGCTGCTGGGCCGAAGCTGGCGCACGTAGACGCGCTACCGGAAGGCTGCCTCGGTCTGGCGAGGACATGGCAGCTAGTCTGCGGCTGGGTCCACAGACGAAGGCGTGTGCGTTTACGCGTCGCCATGCCGCAGCTCGATGCTGTTGCTACACTGGGTGCGGTACGTCTACCGACCAGGTAACCACCTGCACCATGCCATAGCTCAAGGCTGTTGCTACGCTGGACGTGGCACGTCTGCCGGCCAGGTAGCCATCAGTCCCGAGCATGGGTGTTGCCCACGAGGGGAGAACCCTACGTGTTGCCTTTGCAGGCATTCACAGTTGGCACGGCACATGCCGCACCTGTAAGGCGCGAAGTCATACGCGTGCACGTGGTACATACTACCTGTGAGATAGTCGCGATGCGTGACGCTCACTGTGCGCAAGGTACCCGCAGTGCACGCGACACTTCTTGTGCACGTGGCACTTGAGGTGCACGAGGCACTTATGACAGTCGTGGTCCGTGTCATACACGACATGCCTTTGGTGTATGAGGCGGTGCCCTCGTACACCTTGAGGTCCTGTATGGACCGTGTGCCATGCGGTCTTGCGCGCACACCGACCTGGTGTTGGTCGCCGCGACGCAGGATGCGATCGCCGGTGACGGAGGGCAATACATCCCACACCACGATGAAGTACCCTTGCGGCACCCTGGTGTCGATGGAAGACACCTTAGCGTCGGCGACGTGATGGCTGTGACGCGCTGCAGGGCTTTAGACAAGTCCACCGTGTTGCTCTGTATGATGAGCGGGTTGCTGGAAGCAGCCATGGTCGCTCAGGCAAACACGACGTTGAAGCATGACGCTTCATGGCTGTGGTCAGCGCTTGACCATAGCCCATGGGTCGCGCCGACGTATTCGGCCGACCGGCACACTGTGCTGTGACGAGCGGGGCCCTGTCGGGCCGCTGTCACGGCCGGAGATGAGCAATACAGCTCTCTCTATGGTTACGCTACGCGCTGACCGGAAAGGTGCCGTCCCTCGCGGGAGACACCGCCGCACGAACGTGCCAACAGGGCCCAAGGGTCATACGACGCCAACTGCTGGTGGTCTACGAGAGGCACCGCAAGTTTGGAGGCACATGCATCCCGTGCCGAGGCATTCTGCGCCTGCTAGCGCTGTGGATACAGCCACTAGAGGCGCCGGCTTTGCGGCCAACGTCGCTGAGGGCAGGGGAATGCCGCGCGGGGTGCCCGCTACGGGCACAAGTCACTGTGGGTATGACAATGAGGCGCGCCAGCATTGGGGCGGCGGTGCCCGAGAATCCGACTTTTGGGTGTTCGGATTCTTGAAGCTGATTGGAAAATCAGATGTGATTCTCAGATAAGTGGGGAAGGATGTAACGGGGTACAATCAAGTGTACCCATTACATGAACAGTGACGGGTGTCACTCTCCCGAGTACATGGTACATGGTACCAGTAGCTCCGCAAGCCAACCATTTGAGTTTGTGTGGGCTTTTGTATGGTTAACTTGTAGTTTGTATTACGACCGAGTTAACCTCTACCAAAATACAGTCAGTCTTATAACCTACTCCTTTGTAGCAAACCGTTCCCTTTGAGGCCGGGAACTGGTGAACTGCTGTTCACCTGGATAGTAATATCCACACGCACTTCCTCTGTGCATTGTGCTGTGTGACCCCGTCACATCAGATGAGTATTTGGAGCTGTTGGACGTTTAGAACAGTACAAATAAGTACTACTAGTATAGTATCTCTGAAACGAAACCAGACAGGTAGATAAGCTGTGGCACGTTGATGCGTTGGTTGTATTGCATTTTTGGTAGCCCTGACGTGAAACTACACAGTGATACTACGCATCCTCTTGTATCGAACCATCTTCTCGATAGGTTTTCATTTCTAGTTGATGGTGGTTTCAGATCCTGAAACCGTGATTGGATTGATGTTGCGCTCGCTCAACCTTGTGAGAGAGACTACTGAGTGGTAATGGCTTCGTCCATCATCCAGCCTCCGCGCGGCTCCCACTCTCTCACTTTCCAATTCGCCATCCCCACAGCACTCCACCACTAAACCGACCGAGCCCACACCCGAGCTGGCCTCCGCGTTTAACATGTATTCCAAGCTCCTCGCCGTGCTCAGCCTGTGCGTCGCCGCCTCCATGCTGCACGTAACCGACGCCGGTGCCGCTCCTGCAGGCTTTCCTCTATCAGCAGCTTCAACAACGACACTTGGTGGGGAAACACTTGATTAGTTTGTGAGGCTTGGCCTACACCCCTCTGAAGGCAGGATGGGATCATCGTGACTTTCCCAGGTCGAGAAACGAATCATGTGTTCCGCCACATCACGCAGCAATGCCGGTTGTAGACGTGTGTAGACGTAAAACACCAACTTGCCCAACGTCCCATCAGACGAATGACTAACTCGCTTTTCCCGGCAGCCATGCCCCACCAATCCGAAGGGAGTGCGTCGAGTAATCGTTTGGATTCAGGCCAGATTCGCAGCTGCAGCCTTGATCAGGTTCGCTACGGACGACTTCGACATTGTTCCAGACCCATTCACAGATGTGAGGTATCGACCCAATCGCTTTCCAGCTTGTATTTATTTTTGACGGATCGCGAGACAGGCCTCCGCGGCCGCCACCGGGCACAGGTGAGGCTGACCAGACCTGTAGTGACGAACTGTAGATCCTTGTCGAGTCTGGTCACCTTTGTGCGACCTGAAATGTATTTCCACGGAGTGTCCTTGGCCTCTGCTGGCCTGGATTGGAACACCATCCCGGTCTCGGACTGTCACGTCTTCAGCGCGGATACAATGTGTTCGCCCACCCGTAGAATAGTCTTGCACAATTGGCCCCGCAGCTCTGAGCTGCGGTCCAGAAAGAAGTAACCCAGTAGGATAGACCCCCACAACATGTCATTGGTGTCCGCATTGTCTACGAACCGGTCGGCTTCGAGTTGGCGATGCATCGCGAGCAGCATCGATGTGGTGACTGGTTGTTTCCTCTTCACGTGGCTGTTGAGGCGCTTATACCCTCGAGCAATGAGCTCATATTCCGGATTCTTATAATTGAGCCTTGCGTTACGCACGGACTTGTGAGCGAAGGCGACTGCCGCCATTTTCCCATCGAAAGTCTGGTATTTGTTTCCATTCTTGTCTCCCTCGAGGGAACAGATTCCGGCAAATAGTTCGACGATTCTGGTTTGCCTCTCTTGTGAGACCAGATCGGGAATCCAAACTCGCTGCAGAAGCTAACCCAGTGCTGAAACTTCTTTTCGTATGTCCGAAGCGAAGATGCACTGATGGCTGCTCGCTTGAGTTGCGTTGTCGCTTCAGTGGCGGCTCTGAGCCGGTCTGTTCAATATCACCATTCAAATTGTTAGTAACTGCGTGTACGTCACATGGACGTGTTCCGGAGGTTCGCCCCAAGATACGACTGGCCAACAGCTTAATTTTCCTTTTCGCTAGAAGGAGGGCCAGTTGACGCAACTGCTCTTGTCCTGCTGGAGACCGACAGTTCATTGTTTGATCGTAGTCAGTTCTGCTTCCGATCGAACATGAACCCGTACATGTTGCCACGATGTTGGAGTATCCCTGACGGAAGTCCACGTCTCGCATGTTGCTGTCAATACGTGGGCGAGGTTTTCTTCTGGGGTTGTTGCTTTGTTCGAGAAGTTCTTCTTTCTCATGGGTGTCATCCCGTGCACATCACAGCTCGACTCGGTCTGCAGGACTACCCAGCAGTCCTCTGCAGATGGCTCCGCGCCAAACATGCTCATGGGCACGCCCGCAAATTCGTTTTCGACCACGAGGTTTTGTCACCACTTGAGATCGCCGAGCAATGTCGTGCTCATGTGCACGCCGGACCAATCTGCATTGCTTAGCGCGCGTTGTACTGAGACCAGTCGCTGTGTAAGCGGCTTGGCCGTTGGGATAAACGTAACCACATGCCGGAGCACACCAATTAAGCTATCTAGGCGCTTCTTCGGTATATACTTGAGCTGCATCGTCTCCGCGACAATTTGTTTCACTTTGTCTACTTTACGCTGTGGAATAGTCACCGTCATGTCTGAGGTGTTCCAATCAATTCCGACAGCGTGAAAACATCGCGACCACGTGGTGAACTTGCCTTCATGCCACCCGTCAGAGCCAAAGACCAACTTTATCGCGTCACGCAAGCGCCGCTCTGCTTGTGCGAGACGGTCGCCTATGTCGACCTCGATAATGACTATATCGTTGACCCACTGAATTATCCAGAATGGCTCTGGATATCCGAGGATATACGAGGATCCTGTGCGCTGATAGTGTCGCGCAGCCTTCCCCATCACGGCGAAGAAACCTGGCGAAGCCGTCCAGCTGAAGACAGCCATCCCAGAGACCTACATGCGATCGAGGGATCCGCCCCCCAAAGGCTGATGCATGCTTGGCATGTATGGGTATGTGGTGGAATGCGTCAGCTATGTCAGCCCCCAGAGCATAAATGGCGTGACCAGGATATTGATGCTGCAGTTCAGTGATCCACTCCGCTGTAATGGGCCTACCTTGGCTCACTACTACGGCTTACACGTATGCGCACGTGTATGAGGAAGCGTAGCATAGTTTAAACTAGAGTTAATTATACTCGGACCTCCGAGTATAGATTAGTCTAAATAAACGATCCAAATAATGTTTTTGGATTAAAATGAGAACTGCTATTTTTGTTTTATGCTTTCTGACTTCCTCTAAATGTAATATTCTAAGATAGGAATCTGCTTGGCAGAATTCCAATGCTATGCATGTCGCTCATTGGCTAACAGATGCTGCTTTCAGCCAATAGGAATCCTAAGTCTCTATGGACAACCCGTCGTGGTGATCGTAAATGTATGTAGTATTTGGTGTGTGTCTACACCAAGGTCGAGAAAGTCTTTCGAACCTTTAACAGACGACGGCTGTTAGAGTTACAAGTGACTGTAACCACTTGTGCGTGTAACCCTGTTACATCCGCGCCGGCTCGGCTCGAGGAAAGATGGTGAAGCTCTTCTGTGCGATCGCTGCAGCGCGTTCGAGGTGGATATCGACGAGGGTGCGTCGGTTTCCGCGTTGAAGAAGGCGATCCAGTCGGAGAAGCCGAACAAGTTGAAGGACATCGATGCAGGTGACCTGCAGCTCTTCCTGGCGAAGACGGCGGACGGCGCGTGGCTGTCAGACGAAAGCGATGCTGCGCTGGAGCTGGAGGAAGGGAAGAGACACGCAGTCATTCAAACGTTGATTAATGGAGAGCCGATGAAAGCCACGAAGACTCTCCAGTACTGGTTGTTTGGCAAGACCAAGATGCTTCCACCCTCTACCGATCAGATCCACGTGCTGGTGGTGGTTACGACCGAAGATGCGGTTGTGCCGGCGTTATCGCAACCATCGTTCTTTTGGAAGGAGGCAAAGTCGTTGGTCGCAACGAATCTGAAGCGGCAGAAGACAAAACACAACAGTTCAGAAGGCAACAGTGCAGTTGCCGAGTGGGAGCTCGTGGATAGCGACTGCCCGACGCCATCTCTTGACGCAGAGAAGACGCTAGTCCACATTCCTTGGAAGCTACTGAAGATTTCAGGAACGACTATCCTTAAAGAAGGCCACGACCTACAGCTGTACTGCCGTCCGGAAACTGTGGATGAATGGCGCAAAATCCAACGCAACGCCGTTGACACCTACGCACAGGTGATCATTCGCGGGGCACCTGGAACAGGCAAGACATGCGCAGCTTTCGCCTTCGCGTTTGGTACCGTAGATCGCGATTTGTGGGACATCGTGTGGATCCACTTCGATCGAGCAGTGAGCAGGTTCCTCTGTTATTTGGTGAAGGGTAAGAAATTGTGGGCAGCAGAAGCTTGGAACGATCGTGACCTCAACAACTTGCTGTTTTCATCGAAGTTACAGGAGAAAAGGGCGATTGTATTTTACGACGGATACAACAAAAGTCACTTGGCGTGTGACTCGGTATTGCTTGAGTGCCGGAAGTGGTATTCTCGGAATGATCTCTCTCGGCGCCTTGTGATAGTGACGTCGATGGTCTCGCTGGGCAAAGAAGACCGGCCGGAAACTTACCAACCCATTAAGCCTCACGTTGAGATACCTGGCGAGAAGGTCAATCCCTGGCTCGATGCTTTGGATAAACTGGCCACTCCAGCCGACCACAATGTGCCTGACCAAGTGCTACTCGACAGGGAGATGCGTGATGTGGAAGGTCATTCTGAAGACAAAGGCTGCGCTATTCCAGAAGGTATGGAGGCAGACGCAGCAACGGAGGTGCTCAATGTTCACGTGTTCGAGTTGCTGTCGTGAACACTTGATGAGTACCGCACTGCCGTAAACGAAAACATATTTTTCGACAGTGTTGAACACGCCCTGCGTGATGGGGCCAAGGCGATTGGAGCGGCTAACACCCCGTATGAAGATCGAGTGGCGTTGGTGGAGAAAAAGTATTACGTCGCCGGCGGCAGAGCGCGAATGATGTTCGCTGTCAAGACGAGCAGGGCCATGGCCTCGCTTGACAGAGCCCTTATGGCCGTGGGCTCGCTAAAATCCTTCGCTGAATTTGATACCGGGGTGCTGTCTGGCGGTACAGTTAATCGACTTCTGGCTCTGTACCGTGGCGGGATGGACAAGACTCAACAGCGAATTGTAAGCTCGTACGCTGTTCGAGAACTCAGTATCAAACTCGGCCCTGATAAATTTCTGGAAGCAGTGAGCTTACTTCAGATGAACCCGTCAATGGATGGATTCATCTTTGAGGGATGGGTCATCGGGTGTCTGGCACATGGTCCGCTGACACTCAAGCAATTGGCTAGCGGGGGAAACGTTGAGTGGAAACAATATCCTCTGGTTCACTTCGACATCACGCAGCTGCAGCTGAAACTGCAAGCCTTATCCACGAAACAGTGGCTTGTGCCGTTTAAGTGGAACCAAAGTGGCTACGGCATCGTCTTCTTGGACAAGACGAGGGGTGTCGTTCGCTTTGTCCAGGTGACAAGAGCATTTCTTGTCACGACATGGAGCTACAGAGCCAGGAAATACATGGGTGAGAGGAATAAGCGAGCTGGAATTCACGACTGGTAGGCTTCTGTTTCAGCTACGATGGTACGAGGTTGCGCAGTAAGGCGTCAATCGTTGAAGCGGTGCAGAACTGAATATCCAAGTTACAGCTTCAAACATGCATCCTGCATTTGTTTTTTTGCCTACTTTTGGCAAGTTTGCTTATTGCTATTGGTTGCCTATTGCAAGCGCTCCCACATTCAGTACTGTACAGTAGTTCATCCGCTACATCTGGATGCGAACTTTGATCCCTCCGAACCTTGCTCCTCGTATTTCTCGACAAACAAATTAATAACAACAAGCTGCAAAATGTTTCGATGTTTGTTTGCCAAGCCTTCCTGGTGAGCTTAGTGCGCAGCATTCCGACGACAACTAATGAATGGAGAGCCCAGCTTACTGTCATATTATACGTAATGTTACTGTGGGGTTTCTTCACGGATCCGTGTGGTTCGCAGGCACGATGGTCTCGCGTCTTCTTGTGCTTGGTCGTCAACCCTCGGGTGTAAGTGCTGCATACTTTACCGAGACCAGTCTTGATCCTGATCTCACTGATTACGTGTGTGCAACCCTGTAGGTGAAGCGGGACGGCCACGCCGGCGAGGAGGGTAGCGTCGGCTTCTAGCAAGCGTGTCAAGCGTAAATGGAACGGATGGCGGTGAAGCGCGACAGCTTTTCGCCACGCTGCTTCTTGAGAATGCTAGGCACGACTAATAATTCTCTGTCAGTAAATAAATTGCCATACTGCACATTTCCTTCCTTACCTGCGAACCTTTTCGGACGCAGCTGTTCTCTTTCTCTTCCCTGTCTGCGCAAGCCGTGCATGGCGCGTTGCTACTGCAGACAACGCAGCTACAGGCCGGAAAAGCGCGAACCGAGAGGAGGGCCACCGGAAGCGCGATCGACCGACAATGCGTTCGATGCATGTTGACACGAGCTCTCCTGTCAAAGTGGCTATGTAGGACAACTTCAGACCTCAATGCAAAGAAGCACAGGACCATAAATGCCATAATTCCAGAGCTCACCCACCTGTGGAGCGAGATCAGCAAGCTCTACAGTAATGCCGGGGGTAAGTTACTACCGCATCGCCGAAGTCATAGTTCCTACCTGATACCGGTATACAAGGGGGGTTGTGGTTATAAGGGACCCTTCTGTTGGGAAGTGTTACATAAACATGCAACACGTTTTGACCTGATTGGTTAAAATGATTTTCATTGGGGGGGGGGGGGCCAACACCAACAGAAAGGACGGGCATCTCGCAACAAAAATATTGGATTTCTGAAAAGCCAGAAATGGCGCGGGCGCTGGGAACGAGAGCGAATGAGCGCATCGAGCGCGGTAAACACGTGGAACGGTAGCGGGGCGGCCTGTATGGGCTTCTGCGCAAGTGCTTGTGGTTATTTATGATCGGCGTTACGGCAACGTGATTACGAGAAGACGACAGCTCTTACGGCACCATAGCAAGGGTTTTTCCACATAGCAAACACTGCACCAAGCAACGTAGAGGCTGTATGGTATGGTGCTTGCTATGTAAAACTGGGTTTGCGGTCATCTATCTGCGATTAATTACGGGAACTGCAAAAGTTACCGAGCGCACTCCAGAATATCACAGTAGACATCTAGAATCAAAGCGGCTGTTGGTGCACACTAAGCGTGAAAGAAGATGGAACCAGGCGACCTTGACAGCGACGCTCTGCCGGCCTCACCGCTACCGCCCACGACCGACGCAGGCACGCGTCTATCGCGAGATCACAGGGCGAAGGTTTGCAAGGGTCTGTTGATGTCTAGGCTCAAGGCAATTGAGGCTATGGAAGACAGACTGGACAAGATCGCCAAGTACTCGCTCAAGCTTTTACACGAGCGCGACGAGCTGGCTACAATGCTCGCCAACGAGAAGGAGGTAGCTGTCCGTCTCGCAACGGTGCTTGGGGTGTCTGTGCGTGAAACCGGCTACGTGGTGCCGTACGGCGTAATGCTGCAACAGTGTTTCGAGGCTCTACTCGAGCAAGACTAGACCAATACTTCGCGCATGTTGTGAACACGAAGAAAACATCAAGCCGATAACAAATAAAACTGCTTTGAGGTCACAGTTGAGCTATATTCAAGTCTTTACGGTTGCCATCAACTCGAGGTCGGTTGCATATACGGTCTTGGCTATTTGGTTCGCTATCGTACTCACTTCAGGTTGCATAAGTACCATCCACATAATACGTAGTCGCATGACGGCAACGTCATCGGCTGAAACTGTGGCCTTGGTAAATCCTTCAGCATGCAATACACCTGGGCTATCACCATAACACCGCACGACGTTCCATCGGGATGTCTAGGCGCATCAAGCCACACACCATTCTACAACAGGATATTCCACTCCAATCATTGTCTTCTCGTGCCAGCCCAGTAGAAATGGCGCTACCGTCTCTTCGTAGGTATCTTCGATAGTCGCTCGATATTGCGGATCACACAGCGGCTCGTATAAGTAGGGTGTGATTGACGGTGGTTCAGCTTGGTAGGTGATACTGACAATGATGACACCCCATGTATGTTGCTCAGATAAACTGGCAAAACAACATAATGCATGCTCAAAATACGGGTCTGGGGCGGGTCAGGGCAGCAAAACGTAGCTGCATACGTATCCAACGCGTAGCAATCTCCGAGCGCGTCACAGATACATCTGACAGCGAAATCAATGATCATATCAGACAGCATCTCCTTGCGAGCAAGCATCCCAACCAATCTGTCCAGCTTTACAGTGCCTGCATCGCTTGCCAATCGGAACGTGGAGCTCAGAGAAGCTCCTTCAAGCTGCTCCAGCACTTCGTTTGCCAGGGCCGCGTGCTTGGCCCCTGTGGTGTCATCTGTGAGCTCGTCCGAGTCCGTTTCCACGTCGAAAAGCTCAGGATTGACCGTCATTGCGTCCCATTTAGTCGACAGTAGCCGCCAATGCACATCCTCCTTCCACGCATCAAGCTTGCGGACAACGTTGTAAAACTCGCTCATCGTGTACACTGCGGCGCTGAGCAGTACCAAACATCAACACAAAGCATAACAACATAACAAGCAACATTGTGAGCACCGCATAATACAACATAATGAGCAACTTGGTGACTACACACCTGGTGAACTGCGGGGTTCCACCGGGGAAGTAGGCGATGATCTCCTCGGTAGTGTCCTCCGGATGATTGTCGTCCGCGGTTTGGTTGAAGTACTTGGACTTTGATCGTTTCTTCTTCTCCGCTTTGACAACGGCTTCCAACTTGACGACGAGATTCTTTGGAATCACAAAGTCGTAGTCGCAGTCGTCAGCGTAGACGTGGTTGCGTTTGCTGTGAGCGACGCGCGAGTTCATGAAGTCGTCGTCCATGATGGTTGGGTAGTTTGCCAGCCGCTGACATGGTTGCGGTCAATAGTGTTGTTTGCCCACTCTAAAACACGCGCCAGCGACGGAACATTCTTGTCTGGGAGAATAATTGCAGCCAGCTGTCGAGGTTTCGCCCCCTTGGGCAGCTTGGTTTGCTTCAGTTTGGTTTGGGTAGTGTGGCGCACCTTAGGTTTCTTGGGAATACGTAGCACCTCCAGGATCCCTCCCTTATTTGCAACTTTTGCTGCCGTTTTAACACGTACGGCAGCTTTGGTAGGATAGTACTTTTTCTTCGAGGACAACACCGCTTTGGTTGGGTACAGCTTCGGCGTAGAGGGTGACGTTGCTTTGGGTAGAAGCGGAGTAGCAGTCTTGGGCATTGACGCCGACTTAGTTAGCATTGCCCCACTAGTCTTGCTCGATGTTGCCGCCAATGTTGCTTCATTGTTTTCTGCTGTAGCCTCTCGCTTAGAGGCTGAAGCCGTGCTGTCGGACCCCGCTTTATCTTGCTCCAACTCCTGGATGAAGTTCATGCTGTCAATTAAATCAGCCGGCGTGATGTCAGATGCGGTGTCAGACGTGTCTGGATCGTCGGATTCCTCACTTTCGTCAGGACTGGTAGTAGAATCTGCCTCAACGGTCTCCAAACCGCTTCGAACAATGTCCTTCCAGGACTTCAAGGCTGCGACGAAAGCTGGGGTAGCCAATCCTGCTAGGTGCTCCATCACAGGTTCGAACACAGCTTTAGCATAGCAATATTTCTCTTCTGATGAGAGAACCACAACGTTGGCACGTTCTCGTCGACGCATCTTGACGTAAATAACACCACGTTAATTTCGACGGCGGCGCCCGATCTTCTCTGCGACTTCTACATCATGTGCATGTTGGGGTGTTCCGTCTGCTGCACCTTGTGTTGCTTCGGACTCATCCAGGAAGCCGTCGTTTTGGGTCAGACCGTCACGCGCCCAGGAATCTCCAGCTTCTTTCATGGACGCTTGAACTACCTGTAGCGCTCCGACACCACCTCGAAGCTCTTTCTCCAGCTCGGACATTGCGACCATATCCCACCGCTGCGGGACGGCCGACTCAGGTAGACACTCGAATCGATGAACACGATCAGCGATGAACATCAAATGCTGGTATGGCAGGTGATGACTACAATAGAATAGGCATGTGCACGTCCATTCATAGTCGTTGCATACGTAGGTATTCCTCCGAGTACTGAGTTCCCACTCGCCCACAGCGTCCAGCTTCGTGCACTTAGTGTCCACCAGGTACACCATAAAGCGGTCCCATTGAGAGCGCACTTTAGACAACGGGTTGTCGCTAAGACGCGCCGAAACGCGTGTCAAGAAGTCAGGGATTGCGCCTGGGTGTCGAGATGTAGACACATGCTTCCTCATCGTCGCGAGTACTTGGCGAATAGTAGTCCCCTGGTGCGCTAACAGACCGCTAATAGTCGCATCCAGACGAGGTCGTTTGCCGAGAAGCAGCTTAACTTGGTTCTAATTCGATTCGATCCTGTTGGTTGTGGTGTTGCCAGCAGATAAGTACTTTTCCCGGATATAGTTAGCCCATATCGAGTCGCACTCCTTTCAGTTTGGCGTAAAATATTCCAGAAGTGCTGGACATTCCTTCTCACAGACTTTCGTAAACGAGTACAGCTCTGAATTGAAACTTCGCTCTGTGTTGCTGTTGGTAAACAACATACAGAGCAACCCAACGAGCAACACAGTCAGCAACACAATAACATAGAACAACATGGAATAAAACATAGCAGGTAACATTGAACATTCACTCCTTTCGTACCAGTAGATGAGCTTTCCGAATGCATGCTCCATCCGCTCGCGTTGAGACATCGTCAGGTTGTACTTCGGCCTTCTGCACACCTTCCTCCAGTACGTAAGGGCGTGAAATTGGCACAAGAGAACCTTGGCGTCAGGAAACACTCTCTCCAGCACTCGCGTCTCAATTGATGTCCATGACGGATTGTGACGCTTGAAGAACTCCAAAATGCGCTCCATGGTCCCGTCCTTCTGGTCCAGTGCGAGAAAGTCAACCACAGGGATGCCTCTTCCATTTGCTGACGTCACAACAAGACTTCCTACACGTTCAACAAATGATTGACAAGTAATAACATCTCATTAGTATCATAGCTAGTAACATAGACAAGAATAAGAGATAATTCAAACTAAGATGATAGCCTACGTTGTTGGTCCCGTGTGTCCAATCCATGACTAAACTGTCGCCCCATTGCTTGAAGCACGTCTTCTGCACTGCAGTTTGCATCGCAATGACGGAGGTGATGTCCATCTGATCCTGCAACAGCAGAACGTCATGATCATCGACACGGACAAATGTATCAAGCAGCAATCGGGTCCGTTCGATAGTCGTAGACCCTAGTACTTGTTGCAGCATGTTTTTCGTTTGCTGGGGGGATGACCATACCTGTAGATATTAATCAATCCAAATACAAAGATGTTAATACCAATCCAAATTAAAACCACTACAACACGAACAATGAAAAGCTCAACAACTGCATAGAGTTCACCAGGAACACCCACCAAGCTTGCCCGAGAGGTAGCGGTTGATCCCCGGCGTACTGGTTTGCACCTCGGCCATGAGACCGAGGTCCTTGTGCACGGCTGCTGGTAGCAGCAGGGATTTGCCGCGCGTGTAGGACTCGTAGATGGTCTTGGTGGTCCTGCGGTTGTGTATGTAGATCTACAAGGTGCATAGTTGTACAAGTTAGCATCTAAGCCCTCGAAAAAATATAGATACGAACAATACCTCCGTCTCTGGGTCGATGCACACCTTCCACTTTGGCACACCTTTCTCAACATACTTGACAGAGCGCACAGTGAAGCTCGCTTCGCAGCCTGTGTACCGCTGGCCACTCTCCCGAAGGCCTTCACCTCGCGAAGATTGTTTAGCGCCGTGGGTGCACCACATCGCCTTGAACTTGTGGGTGAAGTGATCGGGGAGCTTTTGAACCCCGGGTAGACTTAACAACACAGTTAACAACATAAGCAGCAACATTAGTATAAATAGAAGCACCATACTGTAACAGCAACATAACCCGTACCCGTCGTGGTTCGTTTTCGATTGCGAGCTCCGAACGCGGTAGAGCACCAAGTTCGCGTCTTGATAGGCATTGAGCGCTGCCTCGAACTCGCCCCAATAGGCGAACGACTTCCTGGCAAGAGGTGGCTTCAAATTGCCGACTGTGTTGTGCGCCTTGACCATCTTCTCCCGCTCCTCCCACGTTTCAGTGCGGCGGCGCTCACGATGACGTGGTGGCGGCTGGTCACTTGCTGACGTGATAACAGCCTGCTCCTTTTCCTTCCTCCCAACTTTCGCACGTTTGGGAGGTGAAGCACCAACTGCACTTCGACCCGGGGGCGGCTTGCGCTTTCGTGCTGTAGCTTTCTTCCTAGCCGTCGTGGAAGAAGCAGCAGCTGCCGCACGGCTGGCACTCGACGCTTGGACAGCGGCTTCAGCTGCGGCTTCTTCGCGCGTAAAAATTGCTGGATAGATTCTTCGAAACCTATCTCAATAATACACCAACACAACACCAATAAACATTAGTACAAAAATAACGCTCAACATTGCAAACAACACATAGTACAACATACCCGTCACTTGCCGCTTGCTGCCAGCGCCTTTGTCGTTGTCCTCCGCCACCACGTCCTTGTCCTCCACGGCGTTCGCCGTCTCTTCTTTGTCCTCACTGCCGAACAAGTCATCATCGTCGATTACGGCTGCAGCCATGCCACCGTCCCACTTGGCCTTCATGTGCGTGGCGGTGGTGTCGTCATGTTTCTCGTTCGGGCCGACCGCGGGTTCGACGGCGGACATGGCGCTGTTACCCGCCATCTCTTTGCCCTTCGCCGCCTCGTCGTCCTCCACGTCCCCCATGGCCTTCGCCTCCTCGTCGTCCTCCACGTCCTTCACCTCCCCCTCGCCCTCCACGTTCTCCGTACCCTCCTCGTCGTCGTCCACCTCCGTGTCCTTCGCCTCCTCGTTGTCCTTCTCCACTTCCTCCACGCCGATCTCTTCCTCTTCGTCCGGAGTCACCTCATCCTCCTCGACATAGTCTTCGTTGCCCTCGTCGTCTTGCGTGTAGCCTTGGGCGGCTTGGAGGTAGTCAACGGTCTTACGTGGCCGTGACGCCCTGCATCAAAACTTGTTAGCAAATGATATGGGTTGACGTAAGCTTTTGTGCCACACCTTGTTCTCCGGGGGCCCCTTGCTCTCCGAGCGGACGGCGCCCTACAGCACAACTTGTTAGCAACTACCATGGATGCGCGTAAGCTTCTGCGTCGCGCCTTGTTCTTCAGGAGCCTCCCCTTGCGCTCCGTGCGTCGCCATCCCCAACGCGATGGCGCTGCTGCTGTTTCGCGCTCTCCCCGTTGACGTAAAACAAAATGGGAGGCTACGGCACGTCGTACCTAAACGGAAATAAAGATATCACAAAAATCATGTTTACGGATATTGACAATTTTCACGAAAGATAAGTTGCGATAAATTTCCAGCAACACCTGTGTTGCTCCCAACGAGATATCGTCGAGTTGTAGGAGAGTTGCCGTAATGACTCCCGTTATTTGTAACATTTTGGCTTGTGTGGAGGAGCCCAGAAGTGCTGCCATCGCTTCGGAAAATATTACACCGAAATACTCAAATAGCCAGGATGTGCTAGTTTCCACAAGTTTCCACACGAACAAACAAACCAATCGGGTAGGGGTACACTGCACGACATAATCTTTCGGACACTCACATTTTTGTCCATATCTCAGCTTCTAAAAAGGGTTAGAGCTCGCTATTAAGATATGTTGTACATATCAGATCAATTTCTTCAGAGACACAAGGTATCCCCGATCGTCGATCAGTCGACGGGTCCACCCGATCCAACAAGCGAACCAGAGGCAATGAGCCCTGATCCGGGGGCGGCTGTCGTTGATACTCTCAGATCAGGTGGCGGACCGTTGCAGGAAGGTGATCGCGAGACAGAGGAGTCGGGGTCGTCTGCTTCGACTGTCCTCGTCAGAGACCCACCAAACCCACGGCCGGATCCTGCTGAGTCGGTGTGTGAATCTATTGGATCGGAGGACGAATGCTCTCCAGAACAGGAACAGGTGGTGTTGCCCCCCCCCGCCTACGCCGATCACGGACCAAGTGTGTACAGCGATGGATGACGCGAAACCGCAAGATGATCGTGCTGGTGACCCAGAGGGGAGGCCAGATCATGTGGATCCACGTGGTAAAGCAGCTGGGAAGGGTGGAACAGTGTTCCCTCACTTGCCATCGGCCGATCAGGTCGACGGTTGTGCCGTCGAACCAGATATTGGGGGCGGGGGTAACGATCGGACACACTCTGTGGTGGTCTTAGCTGTAGAAGAGTCGAGATCAAGTGACGATACAGCTGTCGACGGTGTTTCAGCATCTGAACGACTGCCGCAAGGGGCTGAAGACTCATCGATCGTTGGAGGTGATCAGCTGGAAATGGAGGCCAAACCCACTTCAAATTCAAATCGGGACGATCTCGTTGCGTCCGAACCAGATCGAGACGTTGGCGCTGATGATCAGGTTCATTACCACGAGGGCGGGAATCTGGCAGCAGAAGATGTCGAAGGTGAATTAGCTGTGCTTCCTGAAATTGTGATCTCGACGACGGATGAGGTGAAGATTGATGATATCAAGGTGGGTGATCTGGGGTTCAACACCCCGGAGGAGATCGATCGGCTGCGAAAGAAGATCTGGCACAGGAATCACCTGCTGATCGGCAAAGGCAATGCACTTCCCCCAGCAATCCGAGGCGTCACCTGCGACATCGACGTGGGCGACGCGAAGTCGATCGCTCAACGTGTCCGGAAAGTCGTCCCTCAGTTCGTGGAGAAGGTGTCCGAGCTGATCAAGGGATTATTGTCAGCCAAGATGATTCGGAAATCTCGATCCCCGTGGGTCTCGCCGATCGTCGTGATCATCAAGAAGAACGGCGTGGATATCCGACTCTGTATCGACTATCGGCTCGTCAACAGTCTAACCAGGATGATGGTATATCCGATGCCCTTGATCAACGATCTGCTGGAAGATCTGGACAAGGTACTCTGGTATTGCTCTTTGGACATGGCTAGTGGATTCTGGGTAGTGACAATGACCGATCGAGCTCGTGCGACCTCGGCCTTTATCACCCTCATGGGTCTGTTCGAGTGGAACCGGACGCCGTTCGGCTTAAAGAACGCTCCTCAGATCTGTCAGCGACTTCTGGACGACGCGTTGTATGGGTTCACCAGGATCCCGGGATCGTCGGACGGTAAAGTCACTACAGATTTGATCGAGTCAGGAGAACCAGAAGATCCGGGGCGTCCATCAGTGCTAGGTCGCAGATCGTACATTGTTGACATCCTGGTGACGGCCGGATCATGGGACGAGCTCTGTGATCGTGTGGACCATCTGCTGGATGCTTGTGATAAGTGGAACCTCTCGATCAGTGTGGAGAAGAGCTCTTGGGGAATGCGTAAGGTGGACTATCTGGGACATCATGTGTCGAACGACGGGCTGGAAGCCAATCCGAAGGACCTCACCGCTCGGACCGATCTGCCGTTCCCCGGATCGCTCAGATCGATGCAGTCGTTCTTGGGCAGTCTCAATTATTACAGCCGTTTCTTGGAAGATTACGCGATCTACGCGGCGATCCTGTACGAACTGCGCGAGGTGGACTTCGCCGAGCTGAAGAAACGCCCCGATCGGCGCCAGATCCTGAATCGTCAAGTGCCGAACTTGGTGGATACGGACCCAGTGGACCCCGATCGGACTCCATCAGTTCCTGAAGTCGGTGTTGCCGATGAACGCTGGATCCGTGCTCATCGTGCCTTTTCGACCTTCAAGATGAAGATCGCGACGACACCGATCCTGCGGCACTTCGATCGCTGGCGATAAGTTTCGATGGATCCGCCCGCGTCAAGCGAGGCGGGGGCGCGTACAGCGCGATCTTGTGGAAGTTACCCGAATGGAGTGTGGTGAAAGCACGATCAGGCTATGCTGAAGGGTTGACTGTTAACGAGGCGGAGTATCATGGTCTGTTGTTAGATTTCGACCTCCTTGACGGCGTAGATCGAGACAGGTTAGTGGTCTGCGGTGATTTCAACCTGGTAATCCGGCAAGTACGGGGCGAGATCGACTGTAAAACACCTCAGCTGGCATTGTTAAAGCAGAAGGTGCTGGACCAACTACGGAACTGGCCAGATCACGAGCTGTTACATGTGAAACGAGACTGGAACGGAAGTGCGGACAGCCTGGCCAGTGCAGCACTCCAACGTGAAGGGGGGCGTCGTCGTCGAGGATGAGGTCGATCATGGTGATCTAGTGACACTGAACCGACTTGATTATATCCTGGTTGTTCGATCGGATGAGTCGATCGCCCGACTATCGCCGATGACGACCCGATCGGGCGCCAGATCACGGCCGAACCCGACCGTCATGCAGGATGAGTTCGTGCGAAGGTTGCAGATCGATCGAATTCGTCAAGCTCAAGATGAAGAAACGTGGATTGCGGGTATGAAGAAGTACCTGATGGGAGATGTGGCTGATCTGACGCAGGATGAGGCTCGATCCTATGACAACATCGGAGCGGATTACGAGATCGACGGTGATACTCTGCTGTTCTATTGCCCACCATCCAAACGATCGGAGGCAGATCGAGATGGGCTGATGAGAATGGTTGCGCCGGGGACGCTGCATCAAGATATCCTGCATCACTACCACTCCACCCTGGAAGGCGGACACCAGTGGATCGGGCGTACCTATCAGCGGATCCGCGATCACTTTCACTGGAGAGGTCTCTTCAGGAGTGTGCAGAAGTACGTTGGTGAATGTGTCGACTGCGAGACCGGCAAAGGACGTCCCACGATCAGGGGCGAGTCGCCGGGAAACATCCAGGCGACATACCCGTTCCAGATCATAGCAATGGATCACATACCTTCGCTACCCAAGTACAAGGATAATACCGAACTGTTGATATGGGTAGATCTGTTCACAGGATACGTGATCGCGAAGGCCAGTTCGTCCCGAACTGCGCAGACGATCGCCGAAGCTTACGAAGAGTGCGTGTTCCGGCGATTTGGTGCTAGCGAGGTGATCAGGCATGATCGCGAACCGGGATTTATGGCCGACTTCTTCCGCGCCTTCAACAAGATACTGGGTATGCGTCAGCGAGCGACGATGGCATATCGACCGCAAGCTAACGGTACTGCAGAGCGAATGGTACAGACGGCGACGAGGGCCCTGAAAATGTTCGTGGAGGATCTGGATCAGAGAGATTGGGATGACTACGCAGAGCGATTGACCTTCGCGTTCAACACGGCTCAAGATCGAGTCCGCGGAGACCCCCCCTTTTTATCTGGTGCATGGTTGGGATCCCCGATCGACGCTCGAAGCGACGATACCTTTGGGTAGCACTCGGACTCGGGATCGAAATCCTCGACGGTGGCGTTATCGGATCCAGAGACACTACGATCAGGCTCGAAGTCAGGTGAATGCTCGCGTACGCGAGGCGATCGCGGATCAGGCCGACCGACACAATGAAGAAGTTCGACCGCACTCGATTGAGGCTGGATCCCAGGTGTGGCTGTACCTGGATCGCGTGAAAGAGGGGTATGCCCGAAAGCTGGCTCACCTGTGGCACGGCCCGTTCCATGTTGCGGAGAAAAGAAACGAGTACACAATGAAGCTTAAGATCGCTGGTAAGGACTATCACCTGTTCCCGATCGTGCATGTGTCGAAGCTGAAGTTGGTCAGAGACTTCCCCGATCGACCGCGGATCGCGCTCACGGTGGACGAAGCAGATCGACTTGATTTCGACGAAGTCTTACTTCCGGAGGACAGCTGGGCCCCAGATCGGGACTCGAACGAGTACGAAGTGGAGAAGATCACGCATATGCGGGCGGGTCGAAGGACGCGGTACGCCCGGACTTATCGAGAATTCCTGGTACATTGGAAGAGCTACGACGAGCCCGACTGGATTGACGAAGCGGATCTTAACTGCGGAGCCCTATTGTACGAGTTTCTTCGGGATCGTGTGAACCGGAACCGATTTGGCGCGATGCAGTCTCACGAGGAGGAGTGAGATCGGACCGCCAGGGTGAGCTGGTCACCTTGGTGAGCGAGCTGGATGACGGATCGACGGGGAGGTCGTTGATCGGAGGAAGGGGTTGTATATGAATGAATGTGTGTATGCGAGTGCAGATCGGATGGTTATGGAGCGAGCACAGGAAGGTATGAGGATAGATCTTGGCCGATCGAGTTAGCAACGAATGGATTGACGGGGAACAGCGGGAGATCGAGAAAGGATGTGAATTATTACGATGGAATGGATTAATGTGAATATTTCGCGTTACGCGTATGGAAGATCGGCCTCCGAGTCACTCCGATTCTGGGGGTGTAATGGTCGACTGGCTCGCTACTTACGGAAGTCGATCACAGAGACGGCGATCATGCCATGGCTGGTGCGGGGCGCGACGTTGGGGTTGAACTTGTTGCGGAGGCGCGGGATCCGTTGGGCTGGGTGGTCCTGGGGGTGGTCGCGATACTGGTTCCGCCAGGGGTCATGGGTGTCGGCCTCGATCAGGGCCGTTCGGAGGTCGGTCGGTTTACCTTGGTGCTGGGTGGGGTTGTCAGCAATCGCAGCGCGAGACACCACACCGAGTTACCAGGTCACAGCGTCCCGCTGTCGCACCGGGATCTGCAAGAAGAACGGGTCCAGCAGCAGATCGACGTCTGCCCACATCTCTCGCATCATGGGCAACATCGCGTCGAGGAGTCGGCGCCACCAATCACCGAGACGGATCCGTTGGGCTCTGCGATCGCGATGATATTGCTCAACGATCGGGTCCCGACGCTGCGCGGCCGTGATCGGGAGATAAAGAGTGGTTTCCCAGAAGGCCTGGCGATGCTGCGCCTCGAGTTGAAGGTAGGCGGTGGCGATCCGACCCGATCGAGTGCCGGCGCCTCAATGGAGTGCCAGATCGAAAGTCAACGGGTTGGCCGGGTTCTGCAGCACCTGCCAGGGGCGATCGGCCATCAACGCGGTAATGTTGGGTCCGGTGATCAGGTCGTCTCGATAGCCGATCCCGGCGGCACGCTGTGCAGTGCCCCGAACGGCGAGCGGGAAGAGCCACCCCTCGGGTAGGAGAAGATGGTGGGTCAGCGTCGACAGGATCATGGCTGTGATCTGTAGCTGCCTCAGCAAGATCGAAGGCCAGGGGTCCGTATCAGCCTGAACGAGTGCCCTGGGGGCGTTGAAACCCGGGATCATGGTGCCGATCGGGAACAACGGCGGGGTCAGAGGACGACGCCTCGGCGATTCAGGTGGAGAACCGGGCGGCGGCGATCCAGGTGGACCATGACGGGACTGATGCGTTCCGTGGGACGATTGGGAGTGAATTGACACGACGGAGGGCGATCGCGATCGCGAGCGAGCCGGCGAAGTGTGGGTACGGGCGGGCGAGGCGGATTGACGGCGACGGCCCTCCGATCGGGACCGAGCTAAGGCTGCGAGCGCCTCCTAATCAGATTCCTCCGACTCGTCTTCTTCTTCGTCAGTCTCTTGATCGGGCCCCTCCGATTCGGATCCTTCTTCGTCGGCCGTAGATCTAGCTGGAGACGACTTCGCATCTCCCGACTGATTTCCCTGCGAAGATCGAGGATTCGAGCCGGACCCGTCTTGGTCCGATCCCTCTTGCTTGTTTGGATCGGATGCAGGCTAATCTTCAGCAGGAAGTTCCTCACCGTTACCGTGTAACGAGAAGGACGGCGAGGGAGACCGGGCGGGCGACCGACTCTGAGATCGACTGCGGGGTGGAGGCACCGATCGGGCACGCTTGTGGATGTGCCCGGTAGAGTCCGGAGATCCTGAGCGACTGCGGCTGCGACGGCCAGGCGTGATCGGCGCGCACTGACGAAGCCCGATCCACCGAGCTACGCGAGACAACGTGTCAGCCACATTCTCGAGATCCTCGCTGGATCGATCGCTGGCGTGACGCAACATAGCGTAGGCATTCTGGACGTCGAGGAATTGGGCGTCTTGTGCCCGGATCACCTGTTGCGCACTTTCGAGACACGATCCTGTAGCACGGCGACAGCATGAGCAGCGATCGAGAACGGGATAGGTGGTATGGGAAGCTTACGTACGGAGGTCGGCGTTCTCTCGGAGTGCCACATCGCGGTCTTGATGAGCTTGATCGACGTTTCTCCCGGCAGCGGTGGCTTGGTCTCTCGCGGTATCTCGGGCGGTACGCATCAGGTCCAGCTCCTCGTTTACCCGGTGGAGGGCAGCTTGCGGTTGATCCGAGGCGGGCGTGGGTCCGGTGGGAGGCGTCGGGGTCGGGACGGCCGGAGTGGCCGCAGCCGCAACATGACCTCGCTGGGCCACGGCCGCTTCGGCCACCTGAAGGGCAGTCTGGACCCGATCGAGGCTGCCGCGCGTAAGATCTAGCTCGTGGTTCACCTCGTCTAGTTCGCGCTCTTGCCCACAAACCTGGGATCGGAGATCCGAAATATCCGCCGGGGGGAGATCGAGCTGGTGGTCCAGTCGATCACGATCGGCGTTAGCAGTCGCGAGATGGGCCTGAGCGCGTGTCAGTTAGCGACCCAGATCCTGGATCTCGGCGGCTTGCAGGGCTATCTGATCCTGGAGGCCTTGAATCAGCTGCGGACCCTGACCCTGGGCACTCTGTTGAAGTTCGCTGACTTCCGTCTGAAGGCGGCGGCGGATCTCTTCCTCTTGCGCCCAGCGGTGGCACTCCAAGTCGTGCGGTTTCGCAGTCAGCTCGCGCACGGTGTCATCCTGGCGCGCCCGGTCGCGGAGCATAGTCGATCGGGAAGCGTAGGCGCACGCCAGCTCATCTTCCAAGCGGGCGATTCGGCCGACGGCATCCAGGGAGGCCGCGGCACGGCGGGAGGCCGTCGATCGCGTCGATCGAGGTGTTGAATGAGTCGATCGGGGCGAGCCATGCGTCGAACCGTCGTCGTCCGGCGGACCGGACGGAGGCGCAAGCGGGTTGGGCGGCGGTGTGCTCATCTGTGAGTGGTCTGTGCTTGAGCCGGCGAACTGGAGAATGGCCAAGGTCGAACTGTCCGAAGTGAGCCGCCGTGCGACACAACTTGCGGCCAGGGGGCGGATGTGGAGAAGTGCTGAATAATAATTGATCTCCGAGAAAGGCGGCAGGGCCGATCAACTGGAAGTATGGGGGATCAGCGATCGAGAGACAGGCAGCGAGGATCTATGGATCAGAGGGAGTTCTTCGGGAGATCTCAAGTGGCCCGATGACGCCGGCGCGTAAGGCAGGACATGTGGCAAGCTGGATTGTGGATGATCGCGTTCGAACCGTGGCGTGATTCGAGGCCGACCCAAGTCGCGATCGACGACAGATCTCGCAGATCTAAGACGGCCGTGGACGGAAGATGATGGATCGGCGGCGTACGGCAACCGGCACAAGTCGTCGATCGAGAGGTGATCGCCGATCGGGATCGATCGCAGATCGGGAGTCGATTGTGGGATGATCGGGGATCGGGGATCGGCTGCGATGGGATGCACGTGGAGGACGAAGTCAGGACAAGAATCCAGTGGTTGTTTAGTTGTAGGATGGTAGATGAGATGGTAGCAGTAGAGAGACACCAGCTAAACATAAATCAGAACGCAATTTGCACAGAAGACCACAAGTGCCCTCAAGTCATCGAGTCCCAGGAACTACATTGGCCTCGGCAAGCGGTGACACTTCGGGTAGTGAACTAGTGGTACGGTTAAGACTGGATTAATACATTGGCCAGCTTGACCTACTCTAGTGATCTTTCTCTCGTGTGCAAGTCCTCGATCGACCGGATACTGCTTGGCCGACGATCGCTGCGTCTCTCAATCGACCTCGATCCCGCTATAGGAAGCGGCAAGTAACTCAGGAAAGGAAGGAACACACCCGGAAAGGCAACTACAGGCCGTGGATCGATTCCAGGCCGACCGATCGGAGCGAACAACCCTCGATCGGAGCGTATACTCGGACGCAGAGCGAAGATTCCCGCGCTGCTCCACAACCTATCTTCGCGTCACGCCAAGACATTCGATCTTCACCAAGTGCTGCATCTTCGGAGCCTCGAGAGAGCAGATCCAGCCCGCCGACGGGTACACAAGGTGAGAACAAGTTCAGCCGATCACGGATCGTTGGGGGACCCCCTCCGTTAGTCGGTGTCTGGGCGCTGGTGGGAAGATCGATCAGGCCTTAACCAGATTTTGGCCGATCCCGCTACACCAGAATATTGTGCTCGCAGATCGCTTGTCGGACTTCATCGAGGAACTTCACCTGGGCTGCTTCGGCGTCGGCGGGCGTGGTTTGGCCTTGTCGGGTTCGCGCGCGTATAGAGAGCTTGTGCCTGCGCAGAAAGCGACGTCTCCACGAGTAGGACGCGCTGAACACGTCGCGAGAAATTCCATCGTCTGCAGCTACCTCTAACGCCTTGAGCTCGAGCATCTTCGCCGATACAGGGCAGCCTTCTTTCCGCTTGGTGTTCAGCCACAAGACTATATATATATCAGCGTCCGCTGATATAATCGTTGCATCACCACTCCTGCGGAAGTTTTGTAGGTGCCCCTTACCATCGTCACACACCTTTTTACTGAAGCCGGCTTGTTTTCTTCCACTTGGAAATTTGCTTCTGCTTCTTGTTTCGTTCCGCCTTCGAGATCGATGGGTAGAGCTCGTCAATTACTGCGCCTACTTCGGCTCCTTTCGCCAGTTTGCCGAGGACTTTAAGCTTGTGCCTGTAATCGACTGGAATGGGAGTGTACGTCCTCTGCCCCCGGTCATTCCCAGTCGTACGAGGTCGAGTCATCGCCGACACTATTGAAGAGTGGGACGCGATAGCATCCTGCTACAGCAAGCCTATAATTAGTCGCTCGGGGCTCAGATTTCCCAAACATATGCTAAAAATAATGCGTCGCGATTGGCCAAAACAAAAGTTCGCTTTGGAAACGAGTTCGCTTAGGACAGGAGCAATACGGTAATCTAAGTATTGCGACCTGTGATATACATGTACTCTATCCGCGAGTCTCGCAGACTCACGTCATGGGTAACTGACCGACCAACCAACCGTTCTTCATTTCGCGATACGCTCCAAGAACGCACACCAACAAGCCAAGCGACCATGAGCAGCCAGAGTGTCCTCTACCCGCCGAACGCCAGCCACCTGACCAGCGAAGTCATTCGCAACGTGACGGAGCGCAGCACGCCCAGTTCGATGGCGTCGGCATGACAGCAAGTCACAGCGTACTGTACGTGCACGGCCTCTCCACAACAGTCAGCACCACGATCTCAAGCCCTCAGTATGTCCGGCTGACCGACTCCCACGCGCCAGTCAGGTCCACGCCCCAAGCAGTGGCGCTCGCGGGAGCCCCCTCAGCTCCTGGGGGGGTTCTCCCTGCTGTGGGTTGCACCACAACGATGGCCGGCCTTCCTACCACATCCACACGCCCGCAGGCCGCATCGGCGCAAGCAAAGGAAGAGGATGCCGCGACGATCGAAGCTCGACGACAACGCCACCGGGTGCACCAAGAGCGGTACCGGAGGAAGCTGCGCCTCAACCTCCAAGAACACCAACAGTGCATCCAAGATCTCCACGATGAGATTCAGCGGCTAGTGCTGCAGAGGCAGATCACGGCGCTCTACGCTTCCATGAGCTTGACCGTGTGGAGCCAGGGCCGCCGAAAATAGCATGGCCATAAAAATAATGGGCCATCATAACATAAATAAATTTGTTGTGGACTGAATACCTAGCACATATCATAATTGATGCAGCGAATCTACCCAATGTCATAATTTATGACTACAATTTATACCCTACTATATATCATATTTTTATCTGGAATCCTACGAAGTATCATCGTTTTTCCTTAAAAACGCCGGATCCATCGGCTGACAACGACTCTCAAGGCTCCTTCGTGGAGCGTTTGCAGAAACGCAGACGTCTCGCTCAGCACCAGCAGCAGTATAAACTGCTTCGCAGTATCCCTCCGACGTCCAGCAGTGTTGCCCGCATCACGCTTGGGCACGAGCGCAACTGTCGCGAGTCGCTTTGTCGGACCGGTTTGGGGCCGGCCGCCGCTGTATTGGAGTAGTAAGTGCTGCCTGTGCTTATAGGTTTATGGGGCACAAATAGCAAGGAGATCACTAAGCAAAATGCAATAAGTGTTCCTTACGACCTGTGTGGTCCTTTTAAGCAAAATTCACGACTGACCTTCCTTCTACTCCTAACTCTTCCTCTCTACCTCTGCAGATCCTTGCGTTTCAGTGCCTTCGGGTGACTCCGTTCCCGCTCACCCCTCCCAAAGACTTGATCCGTTCACCTTGACGGCCCTCAAAGCCGCCCAACATGCCATCCGTCCCCGAAGTCCCGCCACGACACTGCGAGGCACATCATCCCTCCAAGATACCTCTGCGTAGCGGCCCACGGGTCTCCACCTTCGAGACAACCCGGCCCACGGCCCACTACTTCTCGCCCGCGGCCACAGCAGGTGGACGACCTCAGGCACTCATCGTCGCCCACGCAGAGTTGGAACGGTCCAAGCCGATCCGACTCGGGACATCCTCCCCGACTGCATCTCGGCGTCCTCGCCGAGCGCACGCAGCTTGATCCACTTCTCTTCTTACTTGCCAGGCCCTCCGTTCGGCGTGCAATCCACTTCGCGTCCGCACCTGCACTCTCGGCGCATTGCCCCCGCCGTCCATCCTCCAAAATGCCTCACTTAGACGCTCAGCCTGCTCTTGCTCCTCGAGAGCCGCGCACCACGCAGCGTAGCCCTCCGTGGCCATAGTCAGCGGCGAACGCTGGCCCGCCGACGCCTCGTACAACCTCCACAACTTACTGGTTATGCATACCAGCGCAACCCAAACATTCACCACCAGCAACCAGTAGTTAGTCACTATTGCATGCTCGCCCTCCTCGGAGGCGAACCAGCAATCAAAGACCACGACTACAGCGAACACGCCGGCCACGCCCTGGCAGATCCACTCGACGACTTCGTAGGTGAACAGCACGGCGTAGAACGCCGAGAACAGGATCAGGGACGTCAGTGTCCATACCACCTTGGCGACAAGCTTGGCACGGGCGACCGAACGGCCAGACTCCAGACTCGCGCCCGTGCAGTACTTGGAGCACGCCTTCCGTCCCGACGCCCAAGTCTCAGGCAAGAAGACGCACCACCACTCGTGGGGGGCGTCAAGCCACTTGTAGAGCAACCTCCCCAGCCCGTCTTCATGCTCACCCTTGGGCTCCAGCACAACCAACGGGGTGGCCAGCGGGGCCTCGTAACACTTCCACACGCGAGTTCGGAGCGGCTGCATTTGTACGGCAGGCCCACGGACATACCTGCAGTAGCGCATGACGCATAACTTGGCCAGCACGCTCCACTTCAAGGCGAAGTCGACGAACGCAGCGGCGATCCGTGAGCCGATGCTTCGCAGGGGGCCCGTAACCGTCCACGACACTGCTCCAGCAGTGAGCCACGCCAGCTCCCAGCGACGCTCCACTGCAACTTAACAAGCTGCCTCAGCAGCGACCACCACTATTGCCGCCAGGTCGTTCACCACGTCCGTCGCCCACCCCATCGTTCCAGCAGCACTAATTCATAATGACGGCCACTTCGACGCCGTCCGAGCCGTCCGGACCGTCCGCGCGCGCCACTAGCGGCAGCCCTTGGCGGTCACCATCGACCTGCAGAGGCGCAGGGAAGCCAAGGCCCCGTTACTGCCAGTTGGTCACCTGCGTCGCTCGCGGGTTCTTCGAAAGTGGCCAGCCAGTTGAGCGTCCCTCTCAGACGGTCGCAGCCATCCACAAGGTGAGTCACGTTTCGTCAATTCACTTGAAGTCACGTGGTAATCAGAAGTTGCCGTAGCCGCCCCACTGAAAGTTGCCTCATTCCGCAATTTTCGCCGGGCCGCGCACTCCGCAGTCACCAAGCATCTCTCCGCTCTCTCCCAGGCCTCGCCTCGCCTCGCGTCCGTCATGGTCAAGAAGACCAACTTCGACGTCACCGACTTCGACAACCAGGTGGACAGCCTGGACATGGCCCTCGAGCTCGACGACGAGGGGAACGTCTTCATCGCGCAGCGCGAGTTTTGGGCGCGCCTCCGGACCCGTCTCTCCGTCAACAATGCGTCCCAGGGGCTAGACGTCCTGGACGCCATGGCCATGGACGTCCTGTCGGGTGGCGACGCACGCCGCCTGAACCAGATCCTCGTGATCCTGCCGCACCCCGACCAGATGCAGGCCGGCGAGCCTGCCGAGCACTCTGTCCTGTCGATCCCGATGCCGCCGTTGGTGCCCACGCCAGAGTCGACGTCACCGCCACCACGTCCATCGACAGGGACCAGATCGTCGCCACGGACGTCTTCCAAGACGAGACCGCCATCGAAGAAGAAACAGAAGGCCGCGGCCAAGAAGAAGGCCGAGGCCTACGACTTCCGGTTGCCGACGACGGCGCCCGCGCGACTGAAGATCGACCTGGCCGCACTTACGCAGCGTGCCTTCAGCAAGGGCCTCGCTCCGTTCCGCTTGGCGTACCCCTGGCGCAAACAGCGGTGCTGGTACCCGCCATCCGAGTATCCCGAGTTGCACCTCGTCCACTACCGTGCCAACATGCGCTTCCACGAGCTGTTTTTTCCTGTGGGCGCTGTACGCGCCTTGTCTGAATGCCGATCAGCGGCGCAAGGAGAAAATGAATGCGTGCCGAGCGCGGAACGAGCTCATTAGCTACAACATCGAGGAGCGAGGGTACTTCGGCTTTCTCGACGACTTCGAGAACGATGCTCATGACACGCTCATGTGGTTGGGAGGCAGAGCGGCCAAGCACTCTGCCGGCGCGGCTAAGAGCAAGGGCGCGGCGCACGAGGACCTCGGCGTTGTCTTCGCAATGGACAAGATTCTCTACGAGCGGGCCATCGAGCGAGCTCTCGACCCCAAGATCGTCGACGAACACGGCTACGCCTCGACTCCGGAGCTCCTCGAGGAGGCGGAGCTCATCGACCCCACGCGAGCGCCACACCTGCGACTTTCCGACAAGGCCCTCGCTCGCATCAAGCTCGACGTCACCAGCGGGCCACCCTCCGTGCCTTCTTGGGTGGGCAACCGAACCCGCGGCCCGTGCAAGGCCCTCTTGTCGGACGCGTCGCTCAAAGACACCATTGAGGAGGTGGTCGAGCTCCTGGTCTTGGGCATGAAGGTGGCCGTGTACGACCAGAAGCCTTTCAACCCCGACGAGCAGGGCGACGATGACTCGGACTTCGAGGACGAGGACGGAGCCTTCACGGCGTTGCCTCCGACGCCCCCCGTGCAGTACCGGGCTCCCGCCGTCAAACAGCGAGCTACCACTCCGTCCAAGCCAGGAGTTCCGGTTTCTCGCTCCAGCAAGTCAGGCGAGTCCGAAGACTCCAGCGACGACAAGAAGAAGCCGGCGGCCATAGACGACAGCGACAAGGACGACAAGGCCCAACCCAAGACCACCAAGGCCCCCGTCGCGGCCAAAGAGACGCTGCCGGGCGACGAAGCAGACGACGACGGCGAGGTAGCGAGCGAGCCTCCGACCAAGGAGCTCAAGTCGCGTTCCGCAAGCGTCCCAAGGCCAAGTGAGTCATGCGCACACCTCGGATCTCCGTTTATCTTCTTCATTTCGTTGTAGTCGAGTCTAGTGCTAATTTTGCAGGTAAAACCAAATAAATACATGAACTTGACATGCATATCCACCATTCTTGAGCTGCTCGTAAATCCATATCCACAATCACAGGTTCTTCGGCTCAAGAACATCACCAACTACGCCAGCAGCAAATAGTCATCAT
Source organism: Phytophthora sojae (assembly GCF_000149755.1). Classification (NCBI taxonomy): domain Eukaryota; phylum Oomycota; class Peronosporomycetes; order Peronosporales; family Peronosporaceae; genus Phytophthora; species Phytophthora sojae. The sequence continues at coordinate 1,394,977 of NW_009258124.1, forward strand.
CGACTTGGGCGTTAGCGTCCGCCAAACGCGCACTTCGACGAAGCTCCGGCAACCCCTTCTTCCTCCTATCCGCTTGCTCAAAAGCGGTCACCAACGGCGCATACTCGGGCATCAAAGCCTCCCTGGGCAGCCAGAACACCTCATACGAGCTGGTCATCGTCAGGTACTTCACGCCCTGACCGTCCTTCATCTTCGCCACTATTTCCACGATGGGGGCTTCCAAGCCCACAATAACAGTGTTCTCATTTCCTAGTGTCAACCGTTCCGCATAGCTCGACGCAGGGAGGTCGGCCTCTTCCAACGGCCCCTCTTCTTCGTTTTCATCACTAGTGCCCAGACCCTCGGGCACTTCATCCATATAAGGCCGGGTCCACTTGCCACGATACCTTTTGAGCCTATTCACGTTCACGGTCACCGTTTTGTTAGGGTGAGTCGGGATGTCGACCCGATAAGCGTTCTCGCCGACCTTGGCTACGATCCGATAGGGACCGTGCCAAGCGAAGGCAAGCTTCTTCGTGCGCACTTCGCCGCGTTTCCCCCTGAACACCTGGTAGACCCACACCGGGTCTCTTATTTCATAATTCACTTCGGCTTCCCCTTCCAGGCGCTGCTCGTGCCGATCTTGTGCCTTCAACAACTGACGCTCAACCAAATGTCGCGAGGAACGGAGAGAGCTGTACAGCTCTCGCCTATACTGAGCCACTTCATTACTCCGCCACTTCTTGTCAAGATTGAGGAAGGCCACGTCCATCGAAAGCACTGGGTCGCGCCCGTACAGCGAGAAAAACAGCGAATCTCCCAGGGCCTCGTGGTAGGCCGTCCTGTAGACAAAAAAAAGCACTCTAGGAAGATAAATATCCCAATCATCTTGAGCCTCACTGACATGCATTCGTAGCATTACTATGAGCGTTCCGTTGAATCTCTCGACGAGTCCTTGAGTCAGAGGGTGGTAGGCAGCACCAAAGAGTTTCTTAATGCCCAACGTCTGATAGAAGGACTTGGCCACCTCAGACGTGAAGTTCGAGCCGTTGTCGCTCAGCAACCGCGACGGCACTCCGTGCCGAGACACCACTTCGTTCACCATCACCTCCACGAACGTCATGGAGTCCAAGCGTTCCACGGCGAACGCCTCGGCCCAGCGAGTGAAGTAATCAACGAAAACTAAAATATAGCGATTGCCACGCTCGGTTTCGGGCAGAGGCCCCACGGCGTCCACCACGAGCAACGAGAACGGCCCCGTCAGATCCACGATGGGCATTCTCTGCATTCGACCAGCGCGCCACGGACGCGCACCCTTGCCATTTCCGCACTTATCACATTCGCGCAAATACTCCTCGACGTCCTGTCGCCACCCTGGCCACTACGCGTGTCGCCTCACCTTCTCGAGCGTTTTCGTGAGGCCGAGGTGCGACGACAGTAGATCAGCGTGACAAAAATGTAAGACTGTTTCAACGAACGGAAGCGGTATCACGGGCACGGTCAGCGATCGAGCGGGCCCGACGCGCGCGGGGAGATTCACTCTGCGCATCAACAGCTCGTTCTCGACGGCGAACTTGGACCCAATCCTCACAACCTTCACTCGTAAGCTAGGGTCCAACGGCAGCGCCCCACCCGTCAGGAACGCGATCAGGGTCATCACCCACGGGATCTTCCGCTGCTCCACCTTCAACTGCTCTATATCGAGTCCGAACAAGTCCACGGACGACGGAGGGACGTCCGTCGGCGCGGACTCGTCCTCAGTAGCGTCTTCCGGCAACGGGACCGCGGTCTCCGTGCCCATCTCGCCGCCGCCGTCTGTAGTCATCGGTTCGGGCGCCACGTTGGACGGCTCCCCGACTGAGTCGGAAGCCACGGCTCGATCGGACAGCTCCCCGACTGAGTCGTTGGCCACGGTCTCGGGCGATTCGTCCGGATTCAGCAAGTCGGTCATGCCCACAGGCGAGCTCCCCGGGTTCAGCAGGTCCGCCATGGTCAGCGCGTTCACATTCGCGGTAGGGAGGCGCGACAAGCCGTCCACGTGCCCCATGCTCGTCCCGGGCTTGTGATGCACTCGGAATTGTAGATTGGATAGCTCGATCGCCCAGCGAGCGAGCTTAGCATTGGTCGTGCGGTTGCCAGGACGGAAGATCCAGGTAAGCGCCTGATGGTCAGTGTAGAGATCAAACTCTCGCTTATCTAGGTAGCAGCGGAACTTCCGCGTAGACCAGACAATGCCCCAGCATTCAATTTCAGAGATTCCGTCTTGGTTGTTGATCCAGTTCTTCTGAGAGCCTGTCAGTAACTTGCTAGCATAGGCGACAGCACGGTCTCGACCGTCCACCACCTGCATTAGACAAGCACCGACAGCATACCTCGACGAGTCGACGTAAAGCTTGAATCGTTTCTTCATGTCCAGGTAGACTAGGATAGGAGGAGTGACTAGAGCCCTTTCCAGCTGGCGGAACGCCACCTCACAGTCCTCGTTCCAGACACACGGAGTGTCTTTCATTTTCAGGCGTTCCAGCGGCGTAGAGATCAGAGCGTACCCCGGGATATACCGGCGGAAGTAGCTCGTCAGCCCCAAAAATGAACGGATATCATGCACATCGCGCGGCCTCTGCACGTTCATGACGGCCTTCACCTTCTCGGGGTTCGGGAGGATGCCCATGGGTGTCACAATGTGCCCGAGAAAGGCGACCTGACTCCTGCCCCAGTGGCATTTCTTCATCTTCAGTTTGAAGCCGGCCTGTTGAAAGCGGGTCAGCACTTGCCGAAGGCGAACGAGGTGCGACGGGAAGTCCTCGCTGAAGATGACGCAGTCGTCGAAGTACACCAAGCACACGCGCCACTTGAGGTCGACATGCACGGTCTCCATCAACCGTTCGAAAGCAGGTACAGCATTGCATAGGCCAAAGGGCATGACTAACCATTCGAATAGACCGTATTTGCATGTGAAAGCCGTATTAGCAATACTGTCTTCATGCATGGGCACGTTCCAGTAGCCTGAGGCGATGTCCATGGTCGAGAACAGTTTGGCTCCACTCAGCACGTCCAGGATGTCGTCAATCAGCGGCATAGGATAGCAATCTTTGACCGTTACAGCGTTCAACTTGCGATAATCGATGCAGAAACGGATGCCCCCTCGGGCTTCCTGATCATCAACACGGGGCTGGCCCAGGGGCCGTTCGAGGGCCGGACGAAGCCCAGCTTCTGGTACTGCTGGATCTCCGCCTCCATCACCTCGCCCTCGGCGAACGACACGCGGTAGGGCTGCTGCTTGATCGGTTTGCTGTCCCCAGTATCAATCTGTAACTTCAGCAAGTCGGTCCTGCCGGGCGAGTTGGACGACTCCACGAACATGTCTCGGAAGCGCTCCAGCTCGCTGCGGAACAGCGACTTCTGCTCATCCGACAGGGCTCGACTGGGAGAAGTCGGCCTCGAGGCCACCTCATTGTCGGGCGGCATATCGGGCCTCGACGCCCTCACAGTCTCGCCGAGATCCGGCCCCTTTGTCTCTTCTTCACGACTGGCAGCAACGGTGGCCGCCCCGCTAGTCTCGGGCGGACGGCAGGGCGTCTCTTCGGACTTCTCCGCCGACGGCTGCTCAAAGCCGAACACCGACTCGGGCACCACGGACGTCGAGGCCACCACCGTGTCCTTCTTGATCCAGAACTCTTGTGACCACCAGGGCCTGGCCCCTTGGCGGCAAGCGGACGGACACGGCCATCGTGGCCATGTACGATTCGAGGACCACCATCACGCCCAACAATAAGACTTCGCACGTGCTCTTCAGCATGAGCGTCCGCTCAGCCACGTCAATCACTGCTCCGAACGCGCCCAGCGCGTCGACGCCCACGATAGCGTCCACATCCAACTTGTCGGCCACGAGCATCCGCATGGTCACCCCGACCTTGCCCAGCATTAGGGGGAGAGTGATCCACCCCCGAATATGCAGACGGTGTCCAGACGAACTGCGTACATGCCCGTCGTAGGCCTCCAGAGATTCACCAGCTCGGCCCAGATGCTTCAGAACACGAAAGTCGACGAGACTGAGCGTTGCGCCCGTGTTCGCCAACATCTGCGAAGGCAGGCAGTCGATGTACCCGTACGACAGCGCCTCGAAGTTCCCCACAGTGCACACCACACGCCGACCACCGGCAACTACGCGTGGGAGCTCGGCTCCACACTCATCATCGTCCTCATCGGCACGGACGCCGAAGCCGTCCGGCAAGTTCACGGTTACCACCTCCACCATCCCGGTCTTCCGTCCACGCTCCGGCGGTGGACGCTCGGGACGGACCACTTGCACGTAGTGCGTCGCGTCGTCGTCTTCTTCAGGACGGAGCTCCCCGTCCAGCGCCTCGGCCGAATCGCGGTACAACGCCGTGAAGTCAAAGCATACGGGCCGCCGCGAGCGACGCCGCAGCCGACGCTTCGCACTCGCCGAGTGGGCTTCTCGAACTTTATCTAGTAGCTTATTCCAAATATACGTAGCGCTCTCATTGTAGTACTCGTTCGTCCATTTCTTCACAGGTTCTCGCCAGTCGATTTGGTCTTCATTTTCACCAGCAACTTGCTCAACATCGTGCACGAGGCGCACCCAGTCTAGATCAGGTGGCTTATCACGAATCGGGGGATCTCGACCGTGCCGCCTTCTCCGAGCGGGTCGACGACCGACTTCTTCGCACGCAACATCTCGTCCTTGGTCTCCTTCAGCAAGAAGTACACGGCCTTGCGAGCCTCCGACCTCTCGCTCGGAGAAGCGCTCGAACTCGGTTCAGGAGCGTCCACGGGCGGGTTCACGCTTACCGCAGTGACCATCGTCTCGCTGTTCTCCTCACAGACATCCACGGGGACCGCAATGTTCGCAGTCACGCTCTCCTCCATCACGGAGCCATCGACCGAGACGGTTGAGGCCTTCGGGCCCAGGTCGGACTCCGACAGGCCGAACGACTCATACGTTGTCTCCTCGGTCGAGCGTTCTAGAGAGACGCAGCTGGCCAGTGACTGTTTGAAGTCACGGTTGGCTCGCTTGGCCTCCACCGAGTTCTCCAGAGTGTTCCTGTACCAGTCCTCCCAGTACTCGGGCGAGGACGTGCCCTCGGGCGAGGCGTCCATCATCTTGGTCAGCGCCTCGACCGGGACGCCCAGAAACTTCGACATCTCTTCCATGGACGGGCCCTTGGCCCTCTCCGCATTCTCCTTCACCTTGCGCATCAACTCCACTTCATCGAGGGGGTGGAGCCTGTCCTCCAGCTCCTTGTCATACTCCTCGAGCTCCTCACTGATGCCTGGAACGGAGGGTTTCGGCGCCTCGCACTCCATGGCGTTCAGCTCCTCGTCCGTGAAAAGACGAGCGTGGCGGGGCGGCTCCTTAACGTCCTCGGCCGCCTCGACCACCTCGGAACTCTGGGGCACTTCCATGCTCTCGGCGGCAGCGCCTCGGTCCTCCTCGGCGACAGCCAACTCGGTGGCGGGCCCTGCCACCGGCTCGGGTCCTACGACTACGTTGACGTTCTCCTCGGCGATGTGCTCGCCGGCAGGCGATCCTCCGTCGTCGTTCCACTCGGCGAACAGTGTGTCCCCCACATCTACAGCGCCGCCCCACCCTTCGAAGGAGGGCTCCTCCGTCATCCAACGCAGACGGGGGCCTTCCTTCTTCAGGATGCTTCGCAAAGGGGCCGCAGTCACTGACCTCGGCACCGCTCTCAACTCCGTCGGCGGCGGCACCTCCTCCGTGGGCACCTTGTAGGGTATGTTCGCGCTCGGAGGCGCAGCACAGAATGCTATCGTCCGCACTGGCCGCATAGAACACATCACCGCCGACTTCCTCCTCCTCGGAGTACGCCGACTCCTCCGACCTCACGGACCGGTCCTCGTCGTACGCCGAGTCGACGGTCTCAGCCGCCGCCCCCTCTTCGTTGCCTACTCCACGCTCGGGGCTGCGGTCTGGGCCACTCGCGGGGTCTTCATCGCCCGCGGGGGCGTCCAGCTTGGCCGCCTCGGCCTCCTTAGTCTCTTCATCGTTACCATCGAGGGCGGCCCCATCATGGGCCCACGCCCCGTTCACCCTTACATTCGGCTCGTCCTGCTCGGCGCTCTCCTCATTCGCCGTCTTCCCCGCAGGGTGCATCTTCTCCTCCTCGTCACTCGCAACGGCCCACGCCGCTTCTTTCTCGTAGCAGTATGCAGGCTCTTCCGCCACGCTTTCCTCATTTTTGCCGTGCACAGACAACTCCGTCCAGCACTCAGCTTCACCTTCTTCCCGCACGGACAACACCGTCCGCCCCTGCTCTCGTTCATATTCTTCTTCGACGGAGACGCCGCTGGGTACAATCCACTCTTCCCGGGCCCCGTCAACCGTCTCAACTTCCACTTCCGCTCTTGGCGCCTCTACGCGTTCCTCTTCGCCGCTCCCTTCATTCACACTACTCTTCACAACCTTGTCCACCGTTTTCGTCGCCGTGACCGCAGAACGCCTTCGTCTCGCCTGCCTCCTACGATCACCCCCTGAGCCATCCTCTAGACTAGAGAAAGGAGTGGCTCCCTCCTCTCCTTCCTTCCGCCCCCGTCACTGTCGAGGGGTCGGATTGCTCTGGGCGGCCGCGTTCAGCAAACTCGGAGTCGCATCACGAAGCGCGGCCAACACTGCATCACGGAGTGGCTCGCGTCTTGGCAGAAAACACAACCAGACGGAGCTTGAGTACCCCCAGCGACTGCAGTCTGGCCTCCACCGTTCTTGGGCCTGTCACACTCGACCGCGATATGACCAAACGCGCCACAGCGCCTGCAGCTCATCGACGCGCGCTTGCATGTAGCGCGACCATGTCCCATGAAGTTACAGCGACCACACACAGGCGAACCGTCCTGCGTGCGACTATCATCGCCCATCCGAATGCCCCGGAATGGCTGAGCGTTCCCTGGCCCACGACCGTTTCCAGCGCGCTGAGTGGCAGGGGTGGCAGCCACTACCGGCGCTCGATTGCGAGGCGACCTAGGCGGCTGCCACTGGCGCTGCATAAGTTGCTGTTGCCACTGTTGTTCCTGCTCCATGAACGACTTCATCTGCTCAGCGAGGGCCTCGACCGCAGTCGTCGCGGGGGCCTCCTCCGACTTCTTGTTCTTCTTCTTGGACTCGCTGTCCGAGAACTCGTCGTCCTCCTCGATCGGACGGTGCATGTCCTTGAACATGAGCCACTCGCACGCCGCCGGAATGTCCGACGCGGGACTCGCGTCCAAGGTCGCCAGCATGCACTTGTACCGCAGTCCTCGGCGGAAGAGCTGGTACCGCATCTGCGGATTCGGGTAGTCGAGGGTCTCGCACAGGTCCGAGACTCGGTCACCCCACTCCTCCACGGACTCTCCGCGCTGCCTCTTCGTGTTCTCTAGCAGCTCCCACACGTCCGGCTGAGGAACTGGTTATGGAACCGCACCTTGAGCGTCCTGAACGACTTGATCCTCGAGTTGTTCCACCACCGGTCAGCCTCGCGGCCTCGCAGCTTCTGACGAAACACCAGCAATCTGGACCGGTCGGGGAAACCGTCCGTGTGGTCCTCGAAGAGCTCCCAGAAGTCCTGCGCCTTCTCCACCGTGGCCGTGTCCGAATGGAACATCGGCAGCACCTTCACGGCGTGCGAGACCATCGTAGACACTCGGCGAAAGTCCACTGGCACCGCGCCAACTCGTCGATGGTGCAGCCGTCGGAGCCGGCGGAGCCGTACCCGTTCCAGGCGTCCGACTTGCCGTAGGGCCCGTTGTAGGTTGCATGGGCATTCCGCCACCGAGCGGCTTCGAGAGCCCAGCCGGACCGCCGGCGAACTGCAACTTCTTCATCGGAGGGGGCGACTTGGTCGACGACTTCACCACGCTTCCGCTCCCACTCCATCCTCCGTACTCGGGGGCCTTCCCCGAACCATGTTGAGCGCTCCAGCTCCATCCAAAGGCAGGGCGATCCGTTCGGCGGGCCTCGGGACCCGTGTAGCGGGTGATGAACCCACTCGGGCCTCGCTGCGTCGGGACCGGCTCCTCCATCGCGTCGTGGTAGTCTTCCTCGTCGTCGGCGTACATCCCGTAGCCGTACCCATAGTCCGTCGGCTGAGCGTAGGGCTGCCCCACACTCGACCGTCCCATCGGACTCGAGACCGGTGGCTCCGGCTCGCCCTTCACGGCGGGCTCCGCCTTGGCCTCCGCCACGGTCCCCGTCTTCATTCCAGCCGAGGTCACCGGCTGGACTCCAGTCGCGGTCTCCGTCTTGACCGCCTCTTTCTCTTCATAGTCCTCGTCTTCTTCATCTTCCCGGAGCTCACGCATCACATCCGACACGGACGCTCCCTCTTCAGCATACTCAGCGGTCTTCCCCCACCGCTCCAGACCCCTCAATCCCTCTTCAACCGGGTCCGGCGCGCCCGCTCCAGCCTGGCTGGGCGGCGGCGGGGCCCTCGGTCGCTGGGACAGCGGCGGCGCTATCCCGATCATCGGCGTCCCGGAAGCCGGTGTCGAGGGCCTCTGCCGACGTCTTTCGGCACGCTCAGCTTCGGTTCGAGCGGCACGCTCTGCCTCGGCGCGCTCTGCACGCGCTCTTTCTTCTTGTTCAGCCCGACGGCGTGCTGCTTCCTCAGCGTTACCGCCTCTTCCTCCTTGTCCTCCTGGCATCTTCTCTTCTCAGTTTACCGTTCCTTGTCCACTCTCAGTTTACCGTTCCTTGTTCACTTGACCTCTTGCTCTTGACCGTGCACATTTGGCTCTTGTGTCTACTTTACCGTTCCCTTGTCCTACCGGCCTGGATCGCTCCTCTCACTGCTCCTCGACGCCGCTTTTCCCGCGCGGCGTGTACTCGTGTGCGGACTCCTGGGTCCTTCCCTGGCACACTTTAAACACGAGGAGGGGGGTCACACGTCCAGTCACCAGGTCCAGACGCTCGGCTCTTGACTCTGTTCACTTCCGGGCACAGGCTCTCAGCACTGTTCACTCCACAGTCGGCAACACTACCCTGCTTCTCCACCACGTGTCGCGAGTCGCTTTGTCGGACCGGTTTGGGGCCGGCCGCCGCTGTATTGGAGTAGTAAGTGCTGCCTGTGCTTATAGGTTTATGGGGCACAAATAGCAAGGAGATCACTAAGCAAAATGCAATAAGTGTTCCTTACGACCTGTGTGGTCCTTTTAAGCAAAATTCACGACTGACCTTCCTTCTACTCCTAACTCTTCTTCTCTACCTCTGCAGATCCTTACGTTTCAGTGCCTTCGGGTGACTCCGTTCCCGCTCACCCCTCCCAAAGACTTGATCCGTTCACCTTGACGGCCCTCAAAGCCGCCCAACATGCCATCCGTCCCCGAAGTGCCGCCACGACACTGCGAGGCACATCATCCCTCCAAGATACCTCTGCGTAGCGGCCCACGGGTCTCCACCTTCGAGACAACCCGACCCACGGCCCACTACTTCTCGCCCGCGGCCACAGCAGGTGGACGACCTCAGGCACTCATCGTCGCCCACGCAGAGTTGGAACGGTCCGAGCCGTTCCGACTCGGGACACAACGGACTGCACCCGATTACGCTGGAACAAATTTTGTTCCAGGTACTGGAGATGGTCTGCGTAACTAAGTTAATACAAAGTTGCGCACTTACACAACGCCATTATGTATGGATGGATGGTACTCATGTCATTATTTATGCAGTGGGTTTTTCTTGCAAGCGACATTATTTATTTGCCGATTCTGTCATCATAAATAAAAATGCCATAATCGGTGGCCCTGTGTGGAGCGTTACGGCGGAGTACTACCGTCCCTTCCGCGTCGGCTTGAAAGAGCCCGAGTTCATGACGTCCGACATGCGCTTCATCGGCTCCGAAGTTCAAGCACAACGAAGTTTCGTTCGCGCAGTCATAGCGCCAGACGTGCTCTACGGCACCGTGCAGGGCGTGGACGCCCTACTGGAGAACTGGCGGTACCTGAGTCTCGGGTTCAAAGGCGCCGTCGCAGTGATGAATGCAGTTCTGGACTGGCCGGCCGGGTTTCTCCCCGATAAAAAGTCTCCCAGCGTGAAGACGTAGTTGACCACGCAGGCGAGGATTCCAGTTGTGAGTCCATGTCTTGTCAGCATCAGCACTTGCCAAGCCGACGCGACAGCATGGCTTGTGGCCCGAGTGATATCGCCATGTAAGGACCAAGATCTGGAAACAAGGCGGATATTGGGGACTTTCGGCACAATCAACGCCATCTTGACGTCACCACTGGACTGACAATTGCGAACTTCCAGCACTAATTTTGATCAGCTATAGCTCACCTCGAGCGTTACTCGATGGTCGTCTTGATCCGTTTGACGCTTTTTGCGTCTTATCCAAGAATTTATGCATTCTTTTATTTTTCGATATACCGTGCTCTTCACATTCTCCCGAAGTCGACATCAGAAACCTAGATACCTAGAGCCTGTCGTCCACGATTCGGATCATGAAAATCCCGAGGATTTCCAATGCTCACTAGGTAGCAGGGAGGTCCTCTATAGTTTGTCACCTCCTGGCAACGAGTTGAATCATAGGACACCGCCTCCATTCGCGCGCGCCACGTAGTTCTCGACCAGACCCAGTTCCTCGAGCACCTCGCCTTTTCTTTTTTTCTGGCCTCTCGATAGTCCGGACGAGGCCTTGGTCGTTAGATCTTTCAACTCCGCCTCTAGTGCCGGCTTCTTGTGCTTCAGAAAGAGCTTAAAGTACTTGAAGTCGGTATTTATCTCGAGAGCTGGTCCGGAAAGCAGCACCACGTGCGGGTAAGTGGACTCCGACATCCCCAACGCCAATTTAGCGTACGCAGCGGACCTTCCAGCTTCGGCCAAAATCTCCGCTCTCGCCGTCATCTCCGCCTCCGACGCCCCCCTACTAATCATCTCGCGGGGAGGGTTATACCCCGCTTTCATCATCCGAAGCACATCGGTGTCGAAGAAGTTGACGTAGTCCTTGTACACTCTGAACTCGCGGGTGTTCTTGACCTTGTCCAGGTCGCTCGCTCTCGTTATTTTCCCGAGCCCGAGCTTCTGCCACGCATGGAACGAGGTGAGCTCGTCAATGGCCCACTTGTTGATCATGTACTTTTCCGATTTCTCGACGAAATACTCGAACGTCTTGTAGTTCTTGTGCTTGGCGAGGGCCTCTCCCTTCAGCCCTTCAGCTTGAGCGCCTTCATGACGTAGTCCTCCGACACCCCCCAATCCGCCCACCACAGCGCTTTGGCATATCCCCAGAAGCCCCTCAGCTCCGAGCTGTCGTTCTCCGTGCCAACAGCCCGCAGAGAACGCCCCTCAGCACCTCCATGACCGATGATCGGGTGGCTCGAAAGCAACGTTGAGTCCTTGGAGTGTGCAAGCTCCCTGGCCACCGAAAGAGATGCAGTGCTGACGAAGAAAGAGACCACCACCGCGAACAGAGCTCGACCTAGACGCATGGCTGAAATGGGGGAGAGAAGGATCGTAGTCTCTCTCTTCAGCGCAAAGTGTGAAGTGCTAACCACTCGCCGTGAAGTGGACGCCATTACAGCCGCTTGATGGTCGTCAACACTGAATCTTCATACGCATTATTGGCTCTTGTTGATCGTCAGCACAGGTCTTTATAAGCAGGTGTATGCAAAACTTACCATCACTTCCCGCCTTCCCCTATCGAAAGAGAACATGTATTCGTACGCCAATGAATACGTCCATGGAATCCTTGCAATGGTCCAGAGAGCAACTTGCTCGAGCTGAAGTGGCCAAGAACGAGCGAGCTATCAATGGAGACTTCGGCGCCGTAACGTTCGTCCTTGCGATTTGTTGTGCCCCTTGACAGGATGCGGGCGCTGTACAAGGGCGAGCTCGTCGACGGGATCCGGCAGGGCAAAGGCGAGCTGGCCTTCGTGAACGGGGACAAGTACGAAGGGGACTTCCTCCAGGGCTACAGACACGGGCGCGGAGTTTTCACTTCTCACCACGGCAAGCGCGTGTACGACGGCGAGTGGCATCGAAGTGAGAAGCACGGTGCGGGTAAAGAGAGGTGGCTCGATAGCGGCGACCGGTACGAAGGCGAGTACCAGCACGATCTCTTCCACGGCAAAGGCGTCCTCACGCGCGGCTCCAACAAGAGCAAGTACGACGGGGAGTTCCAGAAGGGGCGTCGCCATGGATACGGCCGAATGGAGTTCGCAGTCGCCATGAACTCCGTCGCCTCATCCGGTGCACTCAAGAAGCTCATCGGGGCTGCGATCGCCAGTGGAGCTGCAGGCCAGCAGCTCTCAGCAGGAGTCGCAGTCTACGTCGGGTCTTGGAAGGACGGCAGGATGAACGGCGAGGGCAAATACACGCGTCCGGACGGCAGCTTCTACGAAGGAACTTGGCGCGACGGACTGGCCCACGGCTTCGGCAAGGAGCTCGTCATGGGCACCATGGAGGTGTACGAGGGCACTTGGCACGCTGGACTTCGCCACGGAGACGGCGCCGTCACGCGCAACGGGACTCGCCGCAAAGGGATCTGGGAAATGGGGCAACGCGTGAAGTGGACTACAGCCGAAGTCGCCTTCCCAAAAAGTTGATCAATAGCCGAGTGCACACGAAAGTCAAGTACGTACTGTATCGGGAGCGAGTCGAGTAATTGATCGCGGTTCTAAATTCACCAGTCCATTCTACCGCTTACAACAACTATGGGTTAGTTCTGTGCCTTGATCACCTTCAGATCGTTCAAAAAGGCCACGACCTCCTGCGAAAACGTCGGGAGGTCCGTCTGACCGCTCCACTGCAAGCATTCGCCCTCCATCTTGGACGCTGCCTCGAGCTGCGGCTGTGTCAGAATCTCCTTGATGTAGCCGTGCAAAAATACCTGGTAGAAAGAAGCGAAGTCCACGGCTGCGACGCGGTGCAGCAGCTGGATGACCTCGTCCTGGAGCAGGTTCATCTCGCCACGGGTCAGGATATTCATGAGCGTCGATAGGAATCCCATGCGCAGCTCGCTCTGGAATCCGGTGAACGCAAACAGTCCCTGCGCCTTGTCGACACGGTCCAGCAGCCCCAGCACCTGCTTGCAAATACGCGGCGCCAAATTCGAGCCTTCGCGGCTCAGCACGCTCGCAAGACTCTGGAAAATTGACAGGAAGTATGTGTGGGCTTGGTCCGATGCGTAACCACGCTCGCGAGCGCCATCCGGGGTGAACTGGCCGGAGTACACAATGAAGAAGCGGTAGTGTTTCTCGAGCAGTTGCTCCACCAATGCCACGAAGTAGCCAAGAATGACGGAATCACTTTCGGGGTGGGAAAAGATCGACTACCAAAACAAAACAAAAACAACCATGAGCGCACGTTTAGATCAGGCAAACATGAGTGTGCTGTAGTAGGCCCATCGTACCTCTTTCAGCGGACCGAAGCACAGGTCCAGGATGTTTTGTAAGAACGAGGAGAAAACTGATGTCGGCTCCTCGACGACAATCTTCAGCAGCTGCAAAAAGCCGCAGAGAACCATCAAACCTGCATTTCCTTGGCTATTCAGTCTGTTGGAAGGCCAAAACACAATTCGGGTCAGCACAAGTCAGACGTCATATACAGAATAGAATAAGTACGTACACTGCTGAGAGCTGGTTGTCGTTGAAAATCTCCACGAACGTGCGCATGATTTCGGACACGGTGTCCTTCTGCATCTCCTTGCGAATCGACTTGAGCAACTGAGCGTACAGACGCACAATCTCGTTCACAACCTTGAGCGCGCTCTTGATCTGAGTTTTAGATTGGGGTGCATTACTCGCCGCCATTTTGCGAATCGTCGTGAAGTAGGTCGTCAGCAGCGCCATCAACGAAGGAAACGAAGGCTGGAATACCGAGAAAAACGCGTCCTTCGCCACCTTCGGCTTGGTTTCCACCGAGCGTGCGAGGCATCGAACCAAGTAGCAATCACGCCGCAGCTGCGCGATCATGGCGTGCTCAAGCACCCGCTGCTCGTTCTGATGGAGCGCCACAGCAGACTGATCAATGGATTCACGAATCGGGACAAGCAGCGATCCATAAGCGTTCTCCCATGACTGAGCTCCATTGGATGCATCGCTGTTTCCTCGGAGAGAGATCGCTGAATTCAAAATGGAGTTGGACATGGAAGTGTAGAGGTCGCCTTGAATCGCAAGCGGCAAGTGCAGGCTGAACTGGTGAATGTGCGCCTCCAGCTGGGTCATGGACTGAATCTGGAGCATTTCCTCGTACGATAGCACAAAGCCGAGGTTTGCAAGCAGCTGCATCGAGTTCTGCATCACAGCAAGCGGGGACGGCACGATGCTTGTATCCAGAGTGTGAAGAAGCACCTGAAGCACGCTTTCCGAAGCATTCAGGACGTCTTGCCTAGCTCCACTCTTAATCACAAATGGGATGCAGCTCAAGCAGAACCTGATGCTCGTGAGCGCTTCACACTGCAATTCAGCAAACGCATCGCCACGAGTGTGCAGTCTGTGCTGCACCATATACTCCGACATGGTGATAAACAAGTGCAGAATCTGCCAGCCAGCCATTTGCTGGTTCATGTCATCGCTGATGCTGTAGTAGTTGGCGCACACACTCGAGAGGATCGCGCTGTTCACCGTCAAGTCGCGAATCACAGAACGCTGCTGCTCCCACTGCTCCGAACCTTGAGCGATCACGGGCATTTCATGGATATGGAACAGCACATTCTGAGCAACGTCTTGCACCCGGGGAAGCATGATCTCCAGAAGTGGGGGTGCGCACGAAGGCAGAGCTGCGATACGTCGAATCAGCGCAATGCAGTCCACTACGAACTGCTTCCTCTCTGAGAGCTCCACCATCGTGGCTGCACCCCCAGAGCCATTCCCACTCGCAATGTCCGTCCTCACTTGCGCCAGATCCTGGAGCGAGCCTGTTCCATACGCACCGCCCGTGCTCTCCAAGTCGAACGCGGCGCTGTTGTCTGCATCCTCGTTATCTCCATGCGTTCCAGCGTCATCTCCATCGTCCAGCTCGTCCAGCTGGTTCCGGTTCGACCCGTACGTCACGCGCTCCACCAGGTGCAGCATCACCGAGACCAAGCCCTGCTCATACGCCGTCAGCACCGGTCGAATGCGCTCATTAGCAGCACCTTCGTTCTGCTCCACCTCCTCCACATACGACACGAACACCTCCCACACACTCAAGCAGTTCAAGAAGCCCTCGACATGGGGCTGCTTGGTCGTGAAAGCGTGCACCGACTGCAAGAACGTGGGCAGGATGTCGCCGTACTTGGGGTTCTCCAGCCGCTTCAAGTGCTGCGTCAAGAACAGCTCCACGAACTCGCTGAGCTTGTCCAGATACTGCTCCGTGGCTCTGCCGATCAGCTGGTCCTCCACCGTCTTCTGCAGCAGCGGACACAACCCAAACATGACTTGCCCCACCACTTCGTCCACCCTCGCAGGCACGAACCTCTTGCTCATGAGCTCCGCCAGACACTGCAGCGCCGTGGCGCTGGACACGCACATGTGCGACGTGAAGCCCCTGCCAAAGACGCCCACCCAGTTCCTGGCCAGCTCGAACAGCAGTGCAATCCACGCGTCGTTGACGTGGTCCGCCACGGGCGCCCACGTGATGAGGCTGTTGAGCGTCGTGAGCGCCACGTTAGCCACGCGGTCCTGCTCCACGACGCTCTGCGCGTCCGCCGACGTCTGCAGCACATGGCTGCACCCCTTCAGGATGTTGGCCAGCAGCGCCAGCACGCTCGGCAGCTGCGCCGTCAGGCGGTTCTTGGCCTGGCGCTTGACGGTGGCCAGCACCAGCGCGTCGTCGCGCCCGAACTCCTCCACGACGACGGACAGCAGCTCGAGGCCGCTCTCGCGCGTGCGCTCGTCGACCACGAGCGCCTCCACCTGGCCCAAAAAGTCGGGCCAGGGCGCGTCCGCCGCCGCCCACTGCACGCGCGCGATGTCCGCCAGCACCTTGCGCAGCTTGCGGCGCACGAAGGCGATCTGCGCGCGCCCCGCGGGGCTCGAGGCGGCCGCGAGCAGGTAGTCCCAGACGAACTGGCGCACGCGCAGCTGCTCCGCGACGGGGAAGTGCGCCCAGCGCTGCGCCACGTACTCCTCTAAGGCCGTGGCCGCGAACCACAGCGCGTACTCGCTCGCGGACGTCTGCAGCAGCTGGAAGAGCACGGGCAGGCAGGCCGCGGGCGTCTCCTTGAAGCGCGTGAGCTGCGCCTCCAGCTGCAGCTTGTCGCCCGCGGGCGTGGCCGGGTCCAGCAGGCGGCGCAGCGCGCCCTCCACCTCGGCGATCATGGCGGCGCCCTCGGCGCGCGGGCTCGTGCTCATGGGGTCGCGACGTCTGCACCTAAAGTATCAATGCGACAGGCGGCATTTTGTGTCGCTTGTGAGGCTTGACAGTGGTCTACGCCACAGACACTACATTACGCCCACTAATTTGACGTTTGCCAAAGTGGGTTCAGAAATGATTCCGCGCTCGTACGCCAGCGAGCAGGAGCAGGAGCAGGAGCAGGAGCAGGAGGCAGGCCGCCCCAAGTGGCTGCTGTTCGCGAGGGAGCAGAGCGGCAACGCGCTCGTCTTCACGGCGGTGGTGACGCTACAGACGCGCAGTTTCGTGGCCGAGCTCAGCGTGGATGACGACGCACTGAAGCAGCACGTGCGGCCTCCGACATAATATAACGCAGTCACAGCTCTAATGGCTATACTGCATGGTGCTACACTGTAGAGCGAGGAGCTGGGGCTCGAGATGGACGCGGACGCGCTCACGGCGCTGCTGCTGGTGCGGTGGTTCATTGGTTCATTGGCGGTAACTAACGTGATTCAGTACATTTGCTGCTAACTGCAGGTGGCCATTTGTTGTTGTGCTGCTGCAGAAAGCGTTGGGGCAGCGCGAGTGCGTGGACGTGGAGCTGGAGGCGGAGGGCGACGCAGTGACGGAGGTTTTCCTGTCGCTCACCTACAAGTTCAGCCCCACGATCTCCCGGCGGGGGCTCTTCCAGCTGCCCATTGTGGCGTCCGACGCGCCGCAGAGTCTGGTGACGCTGCTGACGAGTGTGCACGCTGCACCCCCGCAGTCCATGCTCTCTGAACTTCAGCAAAGGGAGAAGGAGGAGCAGAGGGAGGCAATGGTGGCTGCCAAGGTCAGGTCAGCCACTGGAGATCAGAAGACGAGCAGCGCAATAGCCACCCAGGAGACGAAGGAGGTGGCGACTACATCGCAGAGCTCAGATAGTGGAGCTGCCACCCCAGCGGTGAACCCGATGGTGCTCAAGAGGAGACACGTCCCCACGGGAACCACGTACGCTGTATGTATTTACTGTTGAAAGCTGTTGTCGAGGTGGCTAAAGGGAGCTTGTTATTGTGTTGTGGCTTTGTAGGAGACGGAAGGGTCCTCGAGGTGCCAAGTTGGCAAAGAAATAGAGTTGAGCACCATTTGCATGGGGTATACTACTGATCAACTTTTTGGCAAGGGAACTTCGGCTGTTGTCCACTTCACGCGTTGCCCCATTTCCCAGATCCCTTTGCGGCGAGTCCCGTTGCGCGTGACGGCGCCGTCTCCGTGGCGAAGTCCAGCGTGCCAAGTACCCTCGTACACCTCCATGGTGCCCATGACGAGCTCCTTGCCGAAGCCGTGGGCCAGTCCGTCGCGCCAAGTTCCTTCGTAGAAGCTGCCGTCCGGACGCGTGTATTTGCCCTCGCCGTTCATCCTGCCGTCCTTCCAAGACCCGACGTAGACTGCGACTCCTGCTGAGAGCTGCTGGCCTGCAGCTCCACTGGCGATCGCAGCCCCGATGAGCTTCTTGAGTGCACCGGATGAGGCGACGGAGTTCATGGCGACTGCGAACTCCATTCGGCCGTATCCATGGCGACGCCCCTTCTGGAACTCCCCGTCGTACTTGCTCTTGTTGGAGCCGCGCGTGAGGACGCCTTTGCCGTGGAAGAGATCGTGCTGGTACTCGCCTTCGTACCGGTCGCCGCTATCGAGCCACCTCTCTTTACCCGCACCGTGCTTCTCACTTCGATGCCACTCGCCGTCGTACACGCGCTTGCCGTGGTGAGAAGTGAAAACTCCGCGCCCGTGTCTGTAGCCCTGGAGGAAGTCCCCTTCGTACTTGTCCCCGTTCACGAAGGCCAGCTCGCCTTTGCCCTGCCGGATCCCGTCGACGAGCTCGCCCTTGTACAGCGCCCGCATCCTGTCAAGGGGCACAACAAATCGCAAGGACGAACGTTACGGCGCCGAAGTCTCCATTGATAGCTCGCTCGTTCTTGGCCACTTCAGCTCGAGCAAGTTGCTCTCTGGACCATTGCAAGGATTCCATGGACGTATTCATTGGCGTACGAATACATGTTCTCTTTCGATAGGGGAAGGCGGGAAGTGATGGTAAGTTTTGCATACACCTGCTTATAAAGACCTGTGCTGACGATCAACAAGAGCCAATAATGCGTATGAAGATTCAGTGTTGACGACCATCAAGCGGCTGTAATGGCGTCCACTTCACGGCGAGTGGTTAGCACTTCACACTTTGCGCTGAAGAGAGAGACTACGATCCTTCTCTCCCCCATTTCAGCCATGCGTCTAGGTCGAGCTCTGTTCGCGGTGGTGGTCTCTTTCTTCGTCAGCACTGCATCTCTTTCGGTGGCCAGGGAGCTTGCACACTCCAAGGACTCAACGTTGCTTTCGAGCCACCCGATCATCGGTCATGGAGGTGCTGAGGGGCGTTCTCTGCGGGCTGTTGGCACGGAGAACGACAGCTCGGAGCTGAGGGGCTTCTGGGGATATGCCAAAGCGCTGTGGTGGGCGGATTGGGGGGTGTCGGAGGACTACGTCATGAAGGCGCTCAAGCTGAAGGGCTGAAGGGAGAGGCCCTCGCCAAGCACAAGAACTACAAGACGTTCGAGTATTTCGTCGAGAAATCGGAAAAGTACATGATCAACAAGTGGGCCATTGACGAGCTCACCTCGTTCCATGCGTGGCAGAAGCTCGGGCTCGGGAAAATAACGAGAGCGAGCGACCTGGACAAGGTCAAGAACACCCGCGAGTTCAGAGTGTACAAGGACTACGTCAACTTCTTCGACACCGATGTGCTTCGGATGATGAAAGCGGGGTATAACCCTCCCCGCGAGATGATTAGTAGGGGGGCGTCGGAGGCGGAGATGACGGCGAGAGCGGAGATTTTGGCCGAAGCTGGAAGGTCCGCTGCGTACGCTAAATTGGCGTTGGGGATGTCGGAGTCCACTTACCCGCACGTGGTGCTGCTTTCCGGACCAGCTCTCGAGATAAATACCGACTTCAAGTACTTTAAGCTCTTTCTGAAGCACAAGAAGCCGGCACTAGAGGCGGAGTTGAAAGATCTAACGACCAAGGCCTCGTCCGGACTATCGAGAGGCCAGAAAAAAAGAAAAGGCGAGGTGCTCGAGGAACTGGGTCTGGTCGAGAACTACGTGGCGCGCGCGAATGGAGGCGGTGTCCTATGATTCAACTCGTTGCCAGGAGGTGACAAACTATAGAGGACCTCCCTGCTACCTAGTGAGCATTGGAAATCCTCGGGATTTTCATGATCCGAATCGTGGACGACAGGCTCTAGGTATCTAGGTTTCTGATGTCGACTTCGGGAGAATGTGAAGAGCACGGTATATCGAAAAATAAAAGAATGCATAAATTCTTGGATAAGACGCAAAAAGCGTCAAACGGATCAAGACGACCATCGAGTAACGCTCGAGGTGAGCTATAGCTGATCAAAATTAGTGCTGGAAGTTCGCAATTGTCAGTCCAGTGGTGACGTCAAGATGGCGTTGATTGTGCCGAAAGTCCCCAATATCCGCCTTGTTTCCAGATCTTGGTCCTTACATGGCGATATCACTCGGGCCACAAGCCATGCTGTCGCGTCGGCTTGGCAAGTGCTGATGCTGACAAGACATGGACTCACAACTGGAATCCTCGCCTGCGTGGTCAACTACGTCTTCACGCTGGGAGACTTTTTATCGGGGGGAAACCCGGCCGGCCAGTCCAGAACTGCATTCATCACTGCGACGATGGCGTCCGCAACGACGTGGCATTATGCCTCTATCTACCTTTTCTGCGCGTTCGCCATGAGGAAGCTGCACCGCAGGGATGACCCTGACAAGGTCTGGGGCTTCACAAAAATAGCGGGGCACTTGATGCGGCAAACGTTGGGCGTTTATACTGTTGCAAGTAGGAAAACCTTGCAAGCATTACTCAGCGGTGATATGTTACCAATGAGGTGATATGTGTCATTGCGAGTGCTCATTCTGTCCAGCAGTAGGACAGGCAACAAGTGTAGCTAGGTTAGAGATCTAGCCCCACGTCTCCAAGGGGAATTCCCCTATCCATGTTCGTACGGAGCCTCTGCTCCAAGTGTGTTCTCATTCTCAAATATACCTTCCTCAAAGGACTCGAGTCTCCGGCGCTGTCGACTCTTCTCAGTGGTCTTCCTTTTCTGACCTCCTTTATATACTGCGTAATTGCGCTTACAACGGGGACAACGTACGCGATAGTGGCCTACTCTACTCCAACAGTGACTTCCACCAAGATTTACCGCTATCTCGCCTGCGTTTTCAACACGCTCTACGCAGCTGGAGCCGATGAAGCGTGCAGAAGTATCTATCGCTTCAAGAGTGCAGAAGGCCAAGCTGGGGCAACGAGTGACAAGGCTTCATCTTCGTATTCGCACAGAATCCTCCGCACATTGCCTCGAGCTGTGAATTTCGCCGCAACAATTATGCTCTCTGCCGGTTTTGTTCACGTGTGCAGCAAACGTACGATCACTTCCGAGCTGGAATTGATTTTCTTCGGACTCGCCAGTATGGGCTTCAAAGGAATAGTGCTCGGAATCACCAAACGCATCGTGTTCAAGAAGAACAACATGCGACCAGAGTCCATTTACATCGCCACGGCGGTCCCCACAGTCATCATCAACACGCAGCTCTGGGTTTCCATGCTACGCTCCAGTTCGGAGACAGTGAAGCGGTCTCTGGTGTTGGGGCTGGTCAGCCCTGTTCTAAGGACGTCGAAAGTTTCGCTCATGTGACACAACATTCGAGCGCGAGACTCAACCCAGCGAAAAATCAAAAGGTTGCTGCGGATTCATCAAGCGAGACCGGGGAGCTACCACCTATCCGACTATCAAGATTATCCCGCTGAAGGGAAGCTCCTCAAGGCGCCGGCCATCGGCTCGCTTGCTGTCATTTGTTGGGTGGAAGCAGAAACTCGTCAGCTTCCACGCTGCGATCGCTCACGCCGACATGTGCTCCGAGCACGTTGCGATTGCGTGCTCGATGTTTTTGTACTATTTCTTCCAGAACCACCCGAAGCTTGGCTGGGATGAGACGACGACGATCTCCTCTTTAGCCTGAGGGCTCACAATGGGCCCCTATCAATTCGGAATTGATGTCATCGTGGACTGGGTGTGCTGGATGTGGGAGGTCAAACGCGGCGTGTCGTTCCGCCACGTCATCCACTTCAACGGGTTCCTCACAGCTCTCTTTTCGAGCTGTGCGTTGACTTCCATCTCGATTTCGGCGGTGTTGTACGTGCGTGGCTTCTAAATACTCATCAAGTTTCTTTGAGTATACCTTTTGGAACTACAATACAGTAACGGTACGTAGCGAGCACGATAGGAAGGGATTATCGCGTTCAACGGAAGCGCTTCAAGTTACAAGATGCAGCCAACAGCTAAAGTAAACACAGTGTCGTTGTTTTTTTACTGATCCTTAGCATACAGCTTTGCACTCGGAGGTCATGCGCGCCTTGCTAAACACGAACGCCACGTCCTCCAGGGCTCCCAGGATACGAAGCAGCGGCGTGAAAAAGTCGGGCGTCAACTGGATGCTGGACATTTGTCCTCGCTCGTCGTCCCACTGGAATTCCGCTGACGATTTTACCGAAAGCTGTTGGCCCAGTAGTTTCGTTGCGATAGGGTGCAGCCTCCCACCCTCATCGCACTCCAGCAAGTGGGGAAACACCATGCGTAGTGTGTTCTCCGTCACAGTGAATGTCGTCGAGCTCGTTGCGATTACAGATCCCCCAACTCCATTCTCTAGACATTCTAGCTGAATGTCAGCGCCTTTGAGCCCGAGACTCAGGTACCGCCAGTTCTCCAGTAGGGCGTCCACGCCCTGCACGGTGCCGTAGAGCACGTCTGGCGCTATGACTGCGCGAACGAAACTTCGTTGTGCTTAAACTTCGGAGCCGATGAAGCGCATGTCGGACGTCATGAACTCGGGCTCTTTCAAGCCGAAGCGGAAGAGACGGTAGTACTCCGCCGTAACGCTCCACACCATGGAAGCGTAGAGCGCCGTGATCTGCCTCTGCAGCTCTAGCCACTGAATCTCTTCGTGGAGATCTTGGATGCTCTGTTGGTGTTCTTGGAGGTTGAGGCGCAGCTTCCTCCGGTACCGCTCTTGGTGCACCCGGTGGCGTTGTCGTCGAGCTTCGATCGTCGCGGCATCCTCGTCCTTTGCTTGCGCCGATGCGGCCTGCGGGCGTGTGGATGTGGTAGGAAGGCCGGCCGTCGTTGTGGTGCAACCCACAGCAGGGAGAAACCCCCCAGGAGCTGAGGGGGCTCCCGCGAGCGCCACTGCTTGGGGCGTGGACCTGACTGGCGCGTGGGAGTCGGTCAGCCGGACATACTGAGGGCTTGAGATCGTGGTGCTGACTGTTGTGGAGAGGCCGTGCACGTGCAGTACGCTGTGACTTGCTGTCATGCCGACGCCATCGAACTTGGGCGTGCTGCGCTCCGTCACGTTGCGAATGACTTCGCTGGTCAGGTGGCTGGCGTTCGGCGGGTAGAGGACACTCTGGCTGCTCATGGTCGCTTGGCTTGTTGGTGTGCGTTCTTGGAGCGTATCGCGAAATGAAGAACGGTTGGTTGGTCGGTCAGTTACCCATGACGTGAGTCTGCGAGACTCGCGGATAGAGTACATGTATATCACAGGTCAGCAATACCTAGATTACCGTATTGCTCCTGTCCTATCAATATGACATATTGAGAGTCTCAATATCTATGAGTTAATCCAGAAGTTTCAAGAAATGCTAGTGTCCTAACTAGCGGCGAATTGTCGGTTGTTGCGCATTGCCACGGGCACAGTAGGAAGGTTGGAACGCTGGATGGCGCGGCCAAAGGCTCCGGGATCTTGGTTGCTGGAGCTTGGAGAGGAGAAGGAGATTCAGAAGTGGATGGTTCTTGAAGTGGAGTGTCCTCTTGGTGCTGCTCACGCAGAGATGGAAGCAACGACAACACTCAGCTGGGCGGCAAAAGCCACCGTGTTGGTCGTGTGTATATTCTCAACTGAGGCCTAGATTCTTCTCTTTCACCTTTTGTCTTACTCCAACTGCAAGTAGTATAGTGGGGATCAGTATAATCCGCATCAGCCCCACCTACGGATTCCAATCAACTTGCATCTCCAAATCTTGCCCTTGGCAATAATCCCATTGCAGCTCTGTGTTTTTCAAATGCCGGACGTGCCAATGGCTTTGTAAAAGCATCGGCCACGTTATCAACTCCTGGCACCCGAAGCACGTCAATTTCCTTCAAATCGATGCGCTCACGCACGAAGTGGTGGCGCACATCGATGTGCTTGGTCCGAGAATGAAACACAGGGTTGCTGGCAAGCTTCTTTGCACTTTCGTTGTCAACAAAGACTTGGGATGGCTGAATTTGCTGCACCTGCAGCTCCTTCAGCATTTGGCGCAAGTGCACCACCTCCTGCACCAGTAGACTAAGAGCCATATATTCGACCTCGGTCGTGTGCAGCGCGACGGTCTTCTCCGTCTGGCTGCTCCACGAAATGATCCTCCCACAAAATTGAGTCACGTAGCCTGCAACAGACTTTCGATCATCAACTTGATTTGCAAAATCCGCATCTGCGTATGCTCTCAGATGATCATCCAGCTTTTGATCTGACCACGCTAGGCCACCAAGCTGGACCCCCCAGTCAGCTGTGTCTTTCAGGTAGCGCAATCCACGTTTTGCAGCTCTCCAATGCAACAGACCTGGGTTTTCCAAGAACTGACTGCACTCTCTAACTAGGTAGGCCAGATCGGGCCGGGTACCGAGCATCAGGTACATCAGGCTGTCAACCACAGCACGATATGACTTCGATCTCATCAGTTGCCTTTCATCGTTTTCGGTCGGACACATGGCCTTGCTCAGCTTCAGATCCGCCGTGCTCGGCGTCTTGCATGTTGAACCGCTTGAGCACGGTCTCGGCATACTTCTGCTGACCAATGAACATCGTTCTCTCGGCCCGGTTCCGCGTGATCTCCCAGCCTAGAATGTAGTGTAACTCCCCGAGATCCTTCATCGCAAACCGGTCCTCGAACATCTTCTTCATCTTGTTGATGAGCTCCATCGACGGAGCAAACAAAATCAGATCATCAACATACAGAGGGATGAAGACCAACTGCCCATCAATTACTTTAACAGCCACGCAAGCCTCCGACTGCAGCATCGTGAAGCCCTGCTCCTCCAAGAACGACTTGAGCAGCTGAAACCACACTCTGGGCGCCTGCTTCAAGCCGTACAGGCTCTTCTTCAATCTGCACACCCAGTCCTCTTTGCCTTTCACTTTGTAGCCTTCAGGCTGCTCCATATAGACCTCCACGTCAATCGCCCCATTCAAGAAAGCAGTAGTGACATCCATCTGATGCACTTCATAATTCCAGACAGCCGCCAGTGTCAAGAGAACACGCAGTGTCTCCAGCCTCACAACAGGCGAGTACACCTCTAGGTAGTCGATACCATAAATCTGCATAAAGCCCTTGATCACGAGCCTCGCTTTGAATCTTTCGATCTCTCCGTTCGCTAGATACTTGACGCGAAAGATCCAGCGATTCTGCAGCACTTTCATGTGCTTCTCACGCGGCATCAACTCCCAGGTATCGTTCTTCATCAACGAATCAAACTCATCATCAGCTGCATTTTTCCATTGCAATGAGTGCTCACTCTCCATAGCGTCACCGAAAGTATCTGGCTCTTCAAACTCGCCAGTACTCATGCAGCAATAGTCCTCCCACCATGCAAGGATCAACTCGTTCGCCATAGCACGTTGCAACTCAGCTCGTGCTTTCCTCCATCCAGCAGGCAACGAGTTCACATCATCATCTGGATTTGTATTTTCGTAGGCAATGTAGACGTAGTCACCGAACCACGTGGGCGGTTTACTTACCCGACCGCTCCGTGTCACTGGAGGGTCTTTAGGGCGAGTGCCTCTCGGGCCTGTGTACTCACGAAGTGCTGTGCAAGGAGGCGTTGATACTCGCAGCATCACTCGACACTTGGCTGTCCGAGTCGGCCCGTCCAGCAGCCGATGACCTGCTGTCCACCTCTTCCACCTCTTGACTCCCTGGTACAGCCCTCGTCTCGTCAGCAGCCGGTCCCTTGTGCCGCCCACTGCTGCGTTTCCTCTTTCTCCTTCTTTTGGAATTGCCTGGCACGCACTCACCTCGCAGGTGGTCTGCCTCATGTCCATTGACACGTTCCTCATCACGTTCTGCCACCTTGCTAGAACGATCACATACAGATGCTGTAGAGCTCACTCCACGTCCTTCATCTCGTTCTGCCACCTTGCTAGAACGTCCACTTTCAAACACCGCAAACCGCACTCTCTTTGGTCGAGGCGCTGCGGCATCACCACCGGGGCCTCTCTTCTTGAACCCACATGCCCCATCTGACCGGACATCTTGCTCAACTGCCCCACCTGGTCGGTCATCACATCGAGTGTCATCCGCCCCACCAGTCCGATAATCACCTCCGTCTCTGGAGTCGCTGGCCCCACCAGTCCAGCAATCGCCATCGTCACGATAACGGAGGCTGCATTTGGCGTTGATGCCGAGTCCATGAGCAATCGACCAGCTTTATTCTCATAGAACACGACAGTATGGCTGTAGATGGCCTTGTTGGTCTTGCTATCGAGCAAGCGATAGCCTCGCTTCTCTCGCGAATATCCAACGAAGACCGCCTCCCGTGCTTTCGCCTGCATCTTCCGTCTCTCCACCTTGTCGATGTACGACAGGACGGCGCAGCCGAACGTCCGCAACTTCTCATATGCAGGAGTCTGACGGTGCCATACTGCATACGGTACCTCCATGCCTCGAACCGAGCTTGGCATAATGTTCACGGAGTATGCAGCTGTCATCGCTGCCTCACCCCACATCGCTTCAGGCAGGTCGAAGTGCACGAGCATGCATCGCATTCTCTCCGTAATGGTGCGGACCATTCTCTCCGCGACACCATTTTGCTCCAGAGTATGCTTGATGCTGCTGTCAAACTCCATACCATACTTCGTGTCACACGTACTTTGCAGCTTCTTGAACTCAATTGCATTGTCTGACCTTAGCGCTTTCATTCTGACATGCTGCTGCGTCTTGACGCGTTGATAGAACTCCTCAAACTTCTGGTACACTTCCGAACGATGCTCCAGAAGATACACGGTGACAAACCGACTCGCATCATCAACGAACACGGCAAAGTACCGTTTACCACCGTAGGAGTGCTCTGCATACGGACCCCAAGCGTCCACATGGACCTTTTCGCCAACTAACCACTCGCGGGTCTGTGTCCGAGACTTCTTCATGCTCTTCCTCGTAAGTTTCCCCGTCACACAGGTCTCGCAATTGAAACCCACCGGGATACGCAAGTTCACATGTGGCAACGGCCACTGATCATGGCTGAACAGCGCATTAAACGCGTTCTTGCCAGGGTGCCCCAATCTCGAATGCCACAGCTCCAAACTACTCACTCGAGCTGGTAGCGCCACCATGGCTACCTCTTGGGGTCTCTCCAACTTCAAGCGATAGAGATTGGTATAATCAACTTGAGCGGTAGTCACACCAGCCTGTAAGATAACATCAACGCGATCTGCCTCATCAAAGTGCACCTTCACACGATCACGTTCAGGCAGATATTGGTTCAGTTGCCGTCGCACAGAATAGAGACTGCACTGCAGCTCTGGAGCATAACGAACTCCTCGCAGCGTCAGTGAGCACCTCCCACCAGTAGTCTCCAGCTCTTTAACCAAAGTACCAATACCCTCAACACCCAGCGAGTTCTTTCCTCCAACTCGAATCCGAGCGCTAAGAGGCGTGAACTTCATGAAATCGGTGAGCTGGTTCGAAATATGACTCGATGCACCAGAGTCCAGGTACCAGTTATCATGGGCTTTGTCTGCGACCGGCTTTTTCATTTTCATCACTTGAAGAATAACATACGCGCTGTCATCACTTTCATTAGCGTAGCTACTCGTTTCAGCAGCCTTAGCACTCTTTCCTCCACTCATCTTCACGCGCTTCTGAGCTTGGGTGCTGCTGCGATCCTCGGCTGGAGGTCGCTTGCCAAGAAACGGGCAATCAACCACATGATGCCCTGCTTCATGGCAGTGATAACAAGCACCACCTGGCTTTTGTCCACTGCCGGCTTGGCCACGTCCAGTTCCACGTCCACCACCTTGGCTCCCGCGACCGCCAGAACCACGTCCACCACTGGAACCGCGCCCGTGTCCTCCAGATCGACCACCACGTCCACGGCCGCGACCACGTCCTCGACCTCTTCCTCCACCAGCAAAGAACGCCTTTTCTTTATCATCATTGTCCTTGGCGCCCTCTGCTTTCCGACCTTGGCGATGGTCGTAAGCCATCTCCAATGCGAGTTCAAGTTGTTCATAATTAGGGGGATCATCAGCATTTTGGGGCTTGTGACTGGCGAGAAACGTCTGTACAACATGATCATATTCGCGCGGCAGAGATCCAATCAATAGTGCTGGCTTTACATACTCGTCCACAGGACGCCCGACTCCAGCAATGGTCTCCATCAGCCGACGCATCTCGCTCAGGTGATCTGGCACATTGCCGTTGGGAGCGAGCCGTAGCCGACTGAGCTTGGCCCTCTCCTCAGCGTACTTCAGGTACGTCTTGCCCATAAATCTCTTTTTCAGGCGCTCCATGACACGAAACGGGGTGGGTTCATACTTCACAGTCTTCATTATGTGATTCGTCATTGCGTCGTAGATGATCTCCTTGGCGTGGGCCATCTCGCTCGTCCACGTCGCGTGCGCCTCTGCCTCCTTGCTCTCGTCCGGCTCGAGCAAGTCCTCCATGCAGTACTTCCACAGCTTCTTCCTCTCCAGCTTGAGCTTGACTCGCTCGTGCCAGACCTCGTAGTCCTTGCCGTCAAACGGCGGGATCGTCTTCTTCTCCTCGTGTGACTCCTTGGGCGTCTTCTTCTGCTCCGCCATGACGTCCTAGTTGCTGTGCTCCCCACGCGTGAGCCTTGGGCTCATAACCTGAAGTGAAGTGTCCTCTTGGTGCTGCTCACGCAGAGATGGAAGCAACGACAACACTCAGCTGGGCGGCAAAAGCCACCTTGTTGGTCGTGTGTATATTCTCAACTGAGGCCTAGATTCTTCTCTTTCACCTTTTGTCTTACTCCAACTGCAAGTAGTATAGTGGGGATCAGTATAATCCGCAACAGTTCTCTTCTCAGTGCCAAGCCCAGCGACCACATTGATCCTACATGCATTGTATAAATACACTAGCTACTTCAGCTTCTTATTCTACTAGGACACGAGCATAAGACACAGAGGTCCTCCGACACGAATCGCCTCGGCAAGGCCGTGATTCGGGATTTGGGCTGCGATAGCAGCACTAACGCTGCTTCCTATCCCAGTAAAATAACACCATTTTTTTTAAATAAAAAAGGGATAATCGTCTTAGTGACAGCATGTGGACAAAAAGAGTGGACGGGACCAAAATAATGTGATTTGGTCCCTCATATTGCCTTACATCTAATATTGTGATGAATGCTGACGAGGACTTATTGGCTGGCCTCTTGGACGACTACGAGACCCTGGAGCCGTCGATCGAGCTGCAACATGAAGAACCTACGCCAGATCTACCACTTCTGGGCATCCACCAGCTTCTAGTGGAAACGGAGGCCTTGCTCGCCTCTATCGAAGTCCCTGTCGCCAGTTCTGAATCTGAATCTGGGGCTCAGGAGGCCAAGGTGGCCAAGAGGAGACTCAAATATGCCAATAGGATCAAGAACGAGAGGAAGACGCTGGAAGAAGAAGCGAAAGCGCTGTCAGAGGAACTGCATCACTTGCAACATACCAGGAAGAAAGTCAAGTCGCTCTGGGATAAAAGTTCAGCAATGCCGCTGTGGAGGGCTATAGCTACTCGGCAGATGGAGGGCCGACTAGTCGCTGAAGAGCAGCAACACAAGCTGAAGCATGCCGTGGAAACTCGAGCAAAGGTGCTGGAGGAGATCGGGGCGATGGTCCGAACGAAATTGGATCATGCCGAGCGAGATGAAATGACTATTATTCCGCAGAATAATGAGCTCGACGCCGATGACTGCGTGCTTTACGAGGAATTTTTGCAAGATTTGGACGTGATTTACGCCGAGACAGACGCAGTTTTCCGAGCCTGTGGAGTTGAAGAAATGCCCCAAACATCCTACAGACTGGGGCCAGATTGGAAGAAAGATGGCGACCTGGAATACATCGACAAGCTGGACGTATTATTTGTCCCCTTCAGCATGAGGAGACGTGCAGCACGATGTGGCAGTCCATGCTCCACGTGAACCGACAGAAGGACAGGCATCACTACAATAACGTTGCTGATTCGGAGAACACAGTTGCAGCCAAGCTACGTATGCGGCCGATGCACGAATCCGGTGAGCGAGTGGACATGCTCGTTCACTTGGCAATGCGTCGATATATTGAGGCTGGAAGAATTGTTATGGTGTGGCGAGCGCTGTCTCATGGGGAAGGCGAATTCGATGGGATGCACTCGGACGAAACTGGATGGTGTCTGGTGCGTCCAAATGACGAAGAGTTAGACGAAAACTCATTGATGCGGACCGTCATTCAGACCTTCGTGCGCTTCATTCCTATGAGCGTTGCAAATACTGCTGGTCGCGTGGACGGGTTCCAGTTCACCAAGTTCGTCGTGACATCGGTGGAGAAGGATGCGGACGAAGTCGCGCGCTTGATGGATTCACTTCTTCTCGACGACCCCAAGGACGCAGCATCAAGCCTAAACACCCGATAAAAAAGTTTTTTTTTCACACTTTAGGGATGTTAGCTCGTGAAGATGTAGATACTTCAAGGTCAAGCACAATCGCCTCGAGATTATTGAGTTATTTCCCCAGTTTCGGGTTGCTTTGTGTGCTCGTGTGCATCAGGTGCTAGCTGTCCTGAAACTATTTTAAAAAAATAGCAGAATACAGCGTGACGTACATGGTCTCTATACTTTAACTAAGTCGTGCCTCCGACCCGAAGAAACTCTGGAATTTAAACGGTTCGTCATATTTGAACTAATGGCACACAAATACCGTAGAAGAAGAAGATCAAGAAAAAGAACAAAAAGAAAAAACAACAACAAGAAGAAGAAGTACTTAAGTACCGAGTAACTACACAAAATCCATGGGAATCGCTTCACTCTATTTACTGGAATAGATGAGACCTATCTTAGAATATATCTGTATAATTGCTCAAGACTTACAGGCGAAAAGCTAGACGCCTGATACAGATTGATACTTAGGCACCGTTGTAGTTCTGCTATCGCAACCCAAATCAGAGTCGGCTACGTTGTGGCGCTGGTGGAGCAACTGCTCGAGAAGCAAAAAAATGTTTCAAGCTCCGCTTTACTCGCTACAACCCAGCCATTTCTCCTCGGTCGGATCGCATTCTTGGCCGACCCCTCTCTTAATTTCAGTCCGTGGTAGTTCAATGTAGTCTTTGTCTGGCAGACAGGCAAGAACCTGGATTCGAGTGCTGTAGCAGATACCTGATGTGTTACCCGGGAGGTAACATTTACGATAAGGTTTACCATCGCATACCTCAATCGTCTCCTGCGTCGGGAATACTGACACACCGGCCGTATCGTAAAACGATTTCTGGCAAATACTGGAACTGAATGTCTCGAACGCTCTCTGTGTGGCAGCATCTCCATAGTATGGTGCCAAATTCACATTCCGATTTGTATCATTTTCAAGCATAATGCTGCAGGAGTCAACATCGCACTGCTAGCTCGACATGACACATGGTCCAAGTCGCACTGGTCAATGAAACCATTGCAACATAGATAGCTCGGCCGAACAATCACGAACTCCACGAGTTTGGACAATGGCGAGAGATCAGGCATCGTTTCGAGCCTTGGCATGATTGACAACAACAAGCGGCTGAGCTCTGGTACATTCTCAAATGCCGGTAGTTCTCTTATTAGCGTAATCCACGCGAGCGACATACTTTGAAGATGGGGGACGCCTGTTAAGGCTGGAAGCTTTCTAAGGTTGAATTGTACCCCAAAGTGAAGTGTCGATAGCCGAGGCAACAAATCGGCCGGCAGGTCCTGCAAGTTCTGACTGCCATATTTTCCTTCGATGTGGCTGAATTACATGCATACGAAACAGTGCAATACATCAGTGATAGATACACTGAGGCTAATACCCGTCGTTCATACATTGTCTCTAGATTTTTGAGTTCTCTGGCCCAGGGCGGAATTATTTGCGTGCTCGTGTACATCAGATAGCTGTCAAGAATGAAGCAGATAGTACTGTACAAGCGAAGTGAGTGAGTATTAGTAAATACGATGCAGAATGTATTAGCTCACGTACATGGTCTGAAGACTTTGACATAAGCGGAGCTCCTCAGGCCACGTGAGCAATTGACGATTAATCGCCTGCAATGATGTGAGCTTCCCAGACGCTGCCAATACCTTGACTTTCTGGTATGCGTCGATCGGATGAATCCACTCATCGTACGTCTTGGGTGCAAGATCGATGTCAATCAGGATGAGGCAGGGGCAATTATCCTCAGTGGTCCCCCATCGGTGAGCGTACACTACACACTCCGAGTGTACCGAGCACAACGCTGTTGAGTCCGAGACAGCCTTATTGGTAGCTAACAAAACACCCAGGCTCACGCCAAGGAATACAACGGCCACTCCTTTCGGAACAAAATTCTGATTAATAGGCAAGTATCTTGACGACTTCCGCCGCTGGAAACTTCGCTCTTGATGGCGGGTGTAAATTAGCGCAACTAGAACGCGTTCGAAGCGGTAGCAAAACGTCAGGTTCATGATCAACCGCACCACAAGATCGATCCCTGAGTTAATGCGAACCGAATCCAAGCATACGCGGAATAGCGCGATTTTGGAGGGATCAGCGAATGATCTCGCAAGATGCTCAAAACTCCCAGGCGGTAGCTTTTCCAGGTACGTCTCTCGGTTGAAGTCAAAATTGAAATAGCAATAGACGAGCGTAATAATCGGGAACAGAACGGCAGCGGACAAGTCGAAGCTGTAAAACAAGGTGACGATAGTAAGTGCACTGCTGCAGTGAAAGGAAATGAAATGGAAACAGATCTCACATGGAATCGATGAAAATGCCGAGAATCGGACCGTCAACACATTCACAACGCAGGGTAGTGAGTTTACGGCCAGAAAGCACGCATACCCGTACGTCAGCGGCGTTGGGCTCCCATTTTGCAGAAGTTGTCTAAGCATGGTTCCTTCCAAAGCCAAGTCTATCAGCTTCATACAGGCATTCTGTAAATTCATAAGAAAATAAAAACTGTAAAATACCAGGGACATGAACAAAGAAGATATCGTCATTCCTACCCATTTCTTGCGACTTTTTCCCTTGAACGACGTTAGTTCACTCCGCAGGACACGCAGTTGGCTGCAGTGTAGCACCTTTGAAGGTTTCCAAGTGGCCGTTTGCCTAGGAAAGGCCGAGTCGAGCAGCATATTGCGCCTTAACAGCATCCTTAGTGCCACATCCAAGTAGCACACATCCACGACCACAAGACCTACAGCTCCGATCAGAGTTACGTGCGGGTATGAATCCTTGATAAGCCAGAACTCTCCGTTATTGTATGCCTCAGTGTTCATGAGCCAATTTGCTGTTCTATTTGGTTCCAGTGCCAAGAAAACCAGCCACGCAGTCCAGACAATGCAAACCACTAGAACGCACAGCATCAGCACGCCAACAATACCAAACGCTTCACTGAATGTGAGGATTTCATCGCTCTCCAGACTCCGCCGTGTTTCAACCACTGTCAGCCCCTTGACTGATGGTCCACCAGGCAGAATCTGGTTGCTCTTCACCCTGCGTTCGCTGTCCGCAAACCTGTTTGTTGGAGCCAGCTCGGTCCTTCGCATCTCTCGTAATCGCACTGTTGTAGAGTGCTCGAACTCCAGTTTCGGAGCCCAAAATACATTGCTGTACTACATGTAGATAACATAGTTCCCACCAACTCGTTTTTTGTAACAAATAGTTTCAAATGCGAAACGTTTCCGAATCACTCGCGAAAAGCCCCGAGTACTTGTCCATCCTGCCGTCTTGCCAAAATCCGACCTAGGCTGCGACTCCTGTTGAGAGCTGTTGGCCTGTAGCTCCACTGGCGATTGCAGTCCGATTATTTTTTTTAGTGCACACAAGAGATGTTTCTTGCGTTGCCCCTGGAGATTGCGTAGCGATATCTCCTCGATCACTGAACATTTGGAACTGGTTGGTTGCTCAACATCGTACAACGCCGAAGCTGAAGTTGCCGTACATTTCGTATCGCTACCGAAATCACGACGCCATGTCGATGGTCCTTGTCGAGCGCTGGGAGTGGGATGCGAAGCTCAATATCAAAGCTGAGAATCATCAAAATGTTACAGTATACTTCGAAGTATATAGGTTCTCCAAATTCGTGAATTTAACTGCATTACATGTATCCACGAGTTTCCTGGGCCGAAGACGTGACCTTGACCTGCGACGAGTCCGCTTTGCACCCTGCTGGCTGCCCGGATCTGCTGCATCGGACCGTCGTGTTGCCAGCACAACACGGGGTTGGCCCTGGACCGATTGCAGCTCTGTCCCAGCAGGCTGTTGAACAGCAGCCATGTTAAATGCCCGGATCTGCTGCACCTGCGATCGTACGGGACCAGCGGATCGGCTTCCGAGTCTAAACCGCGCTTTGTCTAATGATTAGACTCGACTCGAGTTGACCGATCGAGACGGTTTTCCCCCCACCACGGGCAACTTCAATGACTGTGTTGGGCACAAACGCTGCGGAATCTCTGCGACGAGGCAAGTCGTTGAGGGCACAAAACTGGGCGCCAATAATTTAGTGTTACAAGGTGACGACACGCTTTGTTCAGAACCTCCATATGTGGCGGTGGAGTTGAAAGAGAGACGCCCCGACTAACGATACTGTACGGTTACATGATGCAGCACTCGCCTTCAGCCTCTTCCTCGGCTTCCTCGGCCTTGTCCTTGGCCGCAGCCTCGCGGCGCTTCTTGTGGCTGGACGCCTCCTTGCACGGGCACGGGAGACTGGCCGCCACGCCGGCGAAGTAGCAGCGTCCGCAGTCGTTGCAGTGCACGTCTCGGTGGTCGCAGCAGCGCTTGCAGATGGCGCAGTGGTTGCGCGGCGTGCGCTCGCTGTCCAGCAGCTTGTTCATGCACCACGAGAAGTCGTATCGGCGCTTGCACGGCGCGCACGTGTAGCCCTGCACGCAGTCGATGACCTTGATGGTCGAGTCGCAGCACGGCACGGCCACGGGCTCCTGTAGCCGCTGCACCATGTCCCTCGTCTTGGACACGTTGTGCATGAAGCAGTCGTCCTTGAGCAGCGCGTCGATGTCCGCGCCGGCGGCCTTGACCATCAGGAAGGGGTTCTTGCACGACGTGCAACGGCACGAGGCGCCGCACATGCCTCCTTCCTTGACGCAGGCGCAGCGGCCGTTCCTGCAACCTCCAGTGCATCGGCACGACACCACACGGGGGGCCACGGGCGCCGAGGCACGGGCTGCGTGAGGGTGGTGGTGGCTGTGAGTGTGCTGCGGGACCTGAGGCACCGGCACCTTGAACGCGGGCTCTGTTGTCCTCACTGTGGTGGCACCAGGTGATCTCACGCTCGTCGCGTCAGGCTTGGGCGCGATGTGGACCATCCTCTGGGGCGGGACAGCAGGGGCCGGCGGCATGATGGGTGGGGCCATGCCCTGGTTCAGTACGTTCCAGTAGTTCGGCATAGCTGACGCCGGTGGGAACTGCTGTGGCGCCACGGGGGCGAAGTTGTTCGCTGCTGCGTAGTTGGTCGGAGGCGGCAGCACCTCGGGTTTGCCCGCGTCTCCGCTGTCCACCAGCTCGTCCAGCTCCATGTCCATGGGCGCGGACGTCTCCTGCTTGAGGACGAGGTCGAAGCTCGTGGGCGTGTTGAGATCGTCCAGTGCCGCCAGCTCCATGTCCGTGTCAAAGTCCGACTCGAGGAACGACATCAACTGGTCCGAGTTGGCCAGCAGGGGGTCGTCCAGCGCCGCCACGTCGCCCGCGGGCGCGCGCGCGGGCATGAGCTGCAGCGACTCGTCGTCGATCTCGGCCATGATGGCCTCCAGCTCGTCCGCGGGCTGCGCGAGCGCCACCTTGTCCACGACGCCGCGGCAGAGCGGGCACGAGCGGTTGAGGCGGAACCAGCGCAGGAAGCAGTTGGGGTGGAACGTGTGGCCGCACGCCGTGATCTGCGCGTACGCGTTGGCGCTCAGACACACCGAGCAATCGCGGAACGAGGGCGGCAGCGCCTCCGCCTGCTTGCGGATGGCCGTGCAGGCCTTGGCCACCTCCGCCTCGAACAGGTCCACGCCGCGCACGCTGTCGGCCGCGTAGTCGCGCGGCCGCTTGCCGGCGAAGGTCATGGCGCTGGGCTTGCCGCTGTTGCTGTTGCTGTTGCTGTTGCTGCTGTTGTAGACCTGTGGCTTGGCGCCGGCGTAGGCCATGGACTGCGCCTGCTGCTGCTGCTGCTGGGGGGAGAGCGACCGCGCGTTGCTCTCGTAGATGTAGCGCAGACTCGAGTCGGCGCAGAAGACGCTGCCCGAGGTCTGCTGGCCCCAGCCGTCGGCCAGGACGCGCTGCTGCTGCATGCCGTCCATTGTGTAGGATGAAGTGGTGGGGGTCGACACCCTGGGGTTTATCTTGAGCTGACTATGGTCGCCAACGTTTCTCTGCCCTTCACGCCGCCACGGGAAGTTCTAAAATGAGGGCCAAAATGCGGCTGAAGAGGCGAGGGGAGGCGAGGGGGAGCTGTGATCTTATGCGGCCGCATACAGTTCGCCATATATTTTACTGACGCCAGCACCTACCCCTCGCGACGAGTTTCAGGATCCAGAACGGCTGGATCCGCCGCGCAGCTGCCCCGACGGCGACCCAAGCAGGGTGCAGCCCATCGATTGACGCCAAGCAGCGGAGCCCACGCTTCACGGCAGCGGAACAGCTTGCGCGAGTGGAGATGTCATTGCGGCGGCGGTTGTGGGCTGACGAACTCCTTTTGTGAGGTGTCGATTTGCCTGGTGCAATCATGCCAAGTGTTGGCGTGGCGTTCGTGCATATTCTATCTATCGCCAAGCACGCGAGCAGGCGACTTGAGTCGCAGAGGGACCGAGTTGAAGCACTGGCACCGCCGCGCAGAGCCTAGGCTGCAGAGTTAACAGCCAACCTGGCTCGAAGAGCGCGGGGTCTGCTGCTTTGGAGGCCGAGGAAGTCAAGCTCGATGGGTTGTACATGTATGTGTTGAGCCAGGGTGCTGTGTTGCAGTGGTTGTGGCTGTTAAACCGAATGTGCAGATCCGTGTCCCCCGAAAAGCGGGATGCGTTGAGCCGTGTTTGAGTCTGCTGGGAGTTCCTGCGCCAACCAAGCAACATATTCGGTGCGTCTGCTGCTATCGCGGCGCGGATTGCGGGTTGAACTCACATCTTGCTTTCATTTCCTGCAAACTCTGGAGCAGATACAGATCTGGTTAGTACTTAGTACCAATCGGCGTCAAAACTCTACTTGGAAGACAGGTTTCAGGGGTCCAGGTTCAACGACAAAGCCTCGCGGAAGGCATAACATTGTTAAATTGGCTACATGTACACTTTCAGTATAGCCAATTTTCAGGAAAGGCATGGTGGAGGATCGCGGTCTATTGTGCTCGAATGGGCCGAATCCCGCTCGTAAGTGCGCAGGCCGTTGACCGTGCAAAATGGCAGTCGTGGATCGCGGTGGTCATGTTGGCAAATTCGACCTGTCGCTGTCGGGTCACTCGTTGAAGCGCCAACTGCAACTTGCTTGTCTACAACCGTTGTTGCGTTGACAAGCGGAGCACGAAGCAGCAGCGTGGCATTTTCCCGCCGAGATTTTTTGCCGCCGCAGGCGAGAGAGCGTTAAAAATGGTTTCGGTGGTCGTCAAAAACTAAGTCTACAAAAATAATGGTACTTACCTAAGTACTGTATCAACGATGTTGAATCGGTGTTTATATTCATCAGGAGGTTTGTCCACCAGACTCGTGTGATCACAGAGGAATACGTGTGTTGGCCTTTAAGTCAGGCCTTCCGAAATAATCATTGTATTGCAGATCCAATGCAATATTTCTCAGTAAATAACTTATTTTTTGTAAAAAGCATTTCTTGGTCAATAAAGTATTTTTACAGGTAATTACGCCTATTGCTTTTTTAACGAAAAAACACTTGTTTACGAGACTGTAAAAAGTGTTTTGCTAAACTCTTCACGACAGCCACCAGATAGCTCATAATTACGCCACAGGGCATGCCTTCTAGAGAGCTGTTCATCTCATCCACTCTAGCGTACTACCAGCACCTTATCTACCATTTCTGAATTCATCATGCGCTCGCAAACATCCTTCACGACCAAGCAAGTCTGCACCTACTTCTTCACCCCGCTGCTCGACGAGCAAGATGAGCCCACTGAGCACTTTCGCTGCCAGTGTGGCACAGTGCGCAATCAAGACGTCAAGATGGGCTACTCGAACCTCTTTAGCCACGTGCTGAAGCAGCACCCCGACTACGTGATCATGCTGGCGAACAGCGGCTTCAACTCGGGGACGCTGGTCGTTTTTATCGACCAGAAGAGCCAGACCGTCTACTGCTGGCTGGACTTTGTCACTGAGTGCAACCTCCCTTTTTCGTTCTGCGAACACCCGACTGTGGACAAGTACGCGACGATGAAGCGGATTTGCACCGAGACGCTGTTGAAGTACGCGGTCTTGGTGACCAAGGAGGTCGAGATTGGCAGCAGTGCGTTCATACCTCTCGAATTCGGTATCATGCTGGACGGGTGGAGTTTCCACTCGGAGCATTACGTTGCCGTTTTTGCGGTTTTCGAGCACGACCAGCGCTCTGAGAAGGTTCTCCTGGCATTGGCTCCAATCGCGGATGACGGTGTTGAGGACCAGACGGCTGAGAGCCACGTCGCCTTCTTGACCGGTATTCTACCGTTTTTCAAGCGGGACATTTCCAGCATCATCTACCTCGTGGCTGACAATTGTTCTGTCAACACGAGGTTGGCTGATTTGCTTCAGGTGCCGCTCATCGGCTGCGCCAGCCATCGGCTGAATTTGGCGGTCAACGTGTACCTCTCCGACTACGAGCCACTGCTGGAGCAAATGCAGCAACTCATGCGAAAGCTGCGACGACTGAACAAGGCGAATCGACTGAGGTAATTTGCACTTTGTGCTTTTCTGAGATCGTGATATATTGTACCGATCTAAATTGTATTTTTTGCTTTTTTGCTCTTTTGCTTTTTTTCTCAGGCAAAATACCAATTTGCGCCCGGTACTTCGCCAGGCGACTCGATGGGGCTCCACGTTCAAGATGCTCGAGCGCTACTTTGACCTGCGCGACGCGCTGGACACGGACGACGACGACATCGTGTCGTTGATGCCGACTCGCCGCCAAGAGAATCGCCTGCGTGCCCTGCGCGACCAGCTCCGTGATTTTCAGAGCGCGACAATGAAGCTGCAGGAGGACAGCACCACGCTTCTCGACGTGCGCGACATCTTTGATGCGCTCGTCGAGAAGCATCCCGTTGTCGACAAGTACCATGCAGCCGATGCTGCCATCGTGAAGGACCCAGACTTCGAAGCGGCGTGCGTGCTTGCGCTGGCGGACAAGACCGAGGAGCTGACAGAGGACCAGCAGCTCATGCTGAGTCCGTTCGAGACCGTCTCCACCGCTACCGCAACTCCCAGCCCCGGCAGGCGCCCCCAAGGCTTCGCGGACCAGGTCCTGTCGGCGAGGAAGAAGCAGCGCACGGCGCAGAAGAAGTTTGGAGGGGTACGCCACATCCCTCCAACTTCTAACGCTGTCGAACGTTTGTTCAGTGTCGCGAAGCACACGCTGTCGAACCATCGACAGGGTATGCTACCGGTGCACCTTGAAACGGTGCTGTTCTTGAAGCTTAATCGGCGCTTCTGGAATGCGGGTACCGTCACCAAGGTGGTGAACGGACAGTAAGTCACTCGATAGTGATGAAGGTAATGATCAATACAATACTTCCCACTCCAATAATTTACTTTGCTGTTGCCGTTGTCAGTCATAATAGTTTATATCTTACCATTGTGCTAATACTATTGCAGTATAATTATCGGAAGGCCTGCTTTAAGTTAAGAGCTCAAAACAAAACCACCATTGAAAAAGGAGAAAGAAAAAAATTGTCGAATGGACGGACCGATCTACATACTACATGTAGAATACGACGTGTCCAGGCCGCTGTCATCGGACGACAAGGTTTGAAGGAAGCTCGATCGCTCCCCGGTGGATTCGTTCGCTTCAATGCGAGCACGTGCAACGTCCAGTGCACTCAAGCTGGTCACTTCACTGAGGCAGGCCGAGCAAAACACCACCTTGCGCTGCGTCAGTTCCAAGTCAGCTCCACGAAGCTCAGCTTGCAAGCAACCTTGCACGAGGTGCACACGAAGCCGAAGCAGAGCTTGCAAGTGCTGCTGCTTTTCCCGAAATCGCCGATGCGGTGGCCAGCGACCGGCAACGAGCAGGTGAGGCTTGACCGGTATTCGTGGGCCGCAAGGCCCGCCGGCCTCCGCAGCCCGCAGGGCTGCGGAGGCCGCCGCCGCGTTAGTTTCGAGTTTTTGTTAGCGTGGCCGAGAAATCGAGAAGTCTATCATGAGATTAACTTATGCCCTTATGAGTAAAGCTGCGGAGTAGTGAAAGTGAATGAGAGTATCGACGGGAAGTATCTAGCTAGACGTAGTATGCTGTGTCTAGGTTCATTTGAAGCGCGCGGGTTCGTTTTGGTTGGGCGTCTGCGGCTCGAGCGTGAACTCAATCAGCTGGTGACGATCCAACAGAAGATCCGCGAGGCTATACAGCGCGGTCCGGAAGTTGCGAAGCAGTGGATTGAGGAGTTATTGAAGCCGCAATTCGACTCGTATAGTGCGCGCCAAAATGATAGGACCACCTTGAAAAGTTCTCATAACTCGGTCAATATTGATTATTTTAACACGGGTCATCTCTTGCGATCAGGCGAGATTTCGGAGGATGCCCCTGAGTCGAGTATCGATGCACAGCCTATTTGGCTTTATGGGTACATGTAGGTGCATATGAATGCTTACTACCCTGAGTAGGAGTGAATAAGTCTGTAACATCGTCATCTAGCTTGGAATCGATTTGTGCCGTTTTGACCACTGTCATCTAGATGGAAAACATACGCCTGATTCACCGCTCAATTTCAAGGTGCTCGTGCCAAAACAATACTTCAAAAACGTTCATATATGTAGATATATGTAGAAGAAGGTAAGGTTTTCGCGATACAGTACTACTTGCACGCTGAAACACGTCCTTGCGCTCAGAAGGCTGGTTCACAAAGGCAACCTGTACATAATCGGGCTTTGTCGAGTTATCGTCCTGTTGTAACAAAAAAACTCGACAGCGAGGGTTACGCCAGGGATACCTATCGAGTGGATTCAAAACTTCCCCTTTGCGTTACGCGCGTTCGTGAGCAGCGGCAGTGGCCATGTGTGTGCTCAGAGAAGTGAGTTTAAGCGTCGAGCGCCGTCGCTAGTTGAGAAGTTATCGCTATTGCAGACCTGAGGGTTAGTAACCTTGGGTTTCGCTGAGGTCAGTCTAAGGTTATCGTCAACATATACTGAAGTGCAATTAAGCGAAATCGTTCGAAAGAACTTTGTGGAAGGACCTGTTGTCAAGTTGCATGGACATACTATGCTGCCCGCTGAACAAGAATTCCAACTTCGGCGACCCATAACTGAGCAACAACGCGGGTGTCAGGACCCGGACACCCCTCACTATGCTTAGATTTGTGTGCTCTAACCCCTCTTCGAATCTCGTGTCAGTACGGTAAAAGCAAATTTGTTGATCTTCGAATTTCGGTTGACCTCTGAAGATCGTCGATTTTTCGCCTGATCGCAATAGATGACCCGTGTTAAGGGGCTGGTTGTTTCTTTCGTGTCTGGTGTCGGTGTTTTGAAGGTGTGCCATAAACACGCAATTCCTCTTTTCTGATTGGCTCACATTATTTTTATTGGTGTTGGCCCCGACACGACTCCCGGCGTCGTGTCGGGGCCAACACCAAGGGAGGGGGGATTTTCATGAAGATTCAGAAGTTCTACCATGGAAGCTGATATGACCGAAGACCCCGCTGTCGTTGCCGCTATTGGGGCGTGCGCGTCAGCGGTCGCAGCAACGCTATGTGTAGTCGCCAAGAAGCTGCCGGTGCAGGGATACGAAAGTCGACATAGGGTCCTGCCACAGCGCAGTGGTGGTGAGGCTCCTGCGCCATCGTTGAGTTCGACGGGGTCATTGCTTAGAGAGATCTATGTAGTAGAGAAGTAGCGCTTCCATTTGCAAAATGAAGGGTTAGGTTAGATGAAGATACTTGTCTTTTGTATAGTTACCCTAACCCTGATCAGGCCGCTGTTGCCCGCGTGAATGTGAGGGAATTGAAGCTGCTTCCGGTTCACTTGGGTTTTGTATACATCTTAAGTCAGAAGCAACTTCCACCTCTAGAATCAGCAAAATATGCAAAGTCCGATTGCATGACTAATCATCGCGCAGTATCTTTTGAGTATTAACCAGTTATAACGTCCACTTTAGTACTAATATTGCAAGTATTTTTTATAAAACTAAGGACGACGGTAATAATATTTAGGAGGCTTCTGAGGACTTGAAGATAAGGTAACAAGACTAAAAATACTAGGTTTTCTAACAAGACCTTATGTACTACGACAAGACATACATACTAAACAAGACTGAAAACACTACGACAAGACCAACAATACTTGCATTAATCTCGTGCCTGGACTTCACTAGACGACGTTTACGGTCGAGGCGAATGTATCGGGCCAGTGTGCCAATCGTGAGTACATTGATGTCTGAGCTGGCAGCGTTCTGTAGCCAATTGTCGGTGTAATATGCTTGTCTAGTAGTTTTAGTCTTTTCTAGTATTTTGAGTCTTGTCCTAGTACTTTGGGTCTTGTTAAAAGTGAGACATATATTCCACTAGGCCTATACATTGTGTTTAGGCATCTTCGCTATCCGAATCAAATCCAAATGTCTTCCTAAACCGTCTCTCGTTCACCAGCTGGTCTGCCTTTGCCTTCATCTTGGCCTCGTATGCGTTATCCTTCTCGATGAATTCAGCCTTGTAAACTGCCTCAAACTCAGCTAGGGTCGCACAAGCTTTACCTTCTCCAAATCTGTCGATCTCCTCCTGGATTGGCGCTTCAAGTGCAATGTTTTTATTGCGTACCTTCTCGCAAAGCTTCATCCACTTCGCGATTTTCTCTTGGTACGTCGTCTGCAAGTAAGCCCGGTACTTTTGAAGGCGAACACGCTCGCCGAATATGGTGTTCGTACTTGCTTCAAGCATTTCCGTCTTGTAAAGACTGAACACCTTGCATGTTTCTTCAAGCGCGCTCCGGCCAGGCTGTACTTGGAACTCCGGAGGCATCCAATGGCGCTTGTCAGGTGTTAAACCATGCTTTTGACAGCAAGTCGACGCCCTCCATCTAAATGAACTTTTGTCGATACCAATGCATCACTATGCTTGTTGCCTACCTGGGAGAAAATCTACTCGAACAAATCCGCATTGCGGCTTAGTTCTTCGAGAGGGTGCTTTATTAGCCCCCCACTGGCTCGGGTTTAAAAGGAAGAGGCACCCTTTCCACCTCGCGGAGCTGCTGCCGAAGCGCTTCGGATACAATGGTAAGCTTGGGCCCTCCACATTAAATTAAAGAAACTTACGGTACCCTCAAGTCGTTGAAATGACTCGGACGCGCGCCGGCTGCGCTGGTCTCCTACGCGCTTGGCGCGGTGCTTGACCCATGAGCGCTTGCGAATCTCGCGCCGGGTGTCGCGCACTTTAATTCCCTTACATTTCTTTGCGTGCTTGGAAAAGTTCGTGCGCGATATCCCGTTGCCACACTTCTCGCATAGCTTCTTCGCCGCGCTGCCGTGCGGAGCCCTGGCCATTTCGGTTTATGGTGCAGCGACCAATCGTCGTGTGCTTACTGGCTGATATTATATTTTCGTAGATTTAAAATTTGATTGGCTAAAATATTTTTACATGGGATTGTTTTGGTGAAAGAAGCGAAGTTCCCCGCAGACTGCGTCAGTGTTCTCGAACACCGACGAACACCGACACGAGCGACCAGACCAACGGAGTAGGGGTAGGGGTATATGAAAGGCAAACACTCGACACCGGACACGATGG
This sequence comes from Phytophthora sojae, assembly GCF_000149755.1. Classification (NCBI taxonomy): domain Eukaryota; phylum Oomycota; class Peronosporomycetes; order Peronosporales; family Peronosporaceae; genus Phytophthora; species Phytophthora sojae. The sequence continues at coordinate 1,438,426 of NW_009258124.1, forward strand.
AAACAACTAGGCCCTAAGGTGCGGTTTCGAGGCTAGTTACAAAACACGCTGGGAAAGATCAGGTATGCGCTAACACTCGCGTTTTTGCACTCTATGCGATAGCTCACATACAAAAAACTGTTTCTGCCAAGTCGACACAAATTATGACCACCCCCATCCCAATACAAAATCCTATATAAAGGGAAAGCCTGGACAAAGCGATATGACTGGGGATTTGTATCGCGACAACTTCCACTTGGCAGAAACAGTCTTTTGTATGTGAGCTATCGCATAGAATGCAAAAACGCAAGTGTTAGCGCATACCTGATCTTTCCCAGCGTGTTTTGTAACTAGCCTCAAAACCGCACCTTAAAATAATCAATATTGACCGATTTATGAGAACTTTTCAAGGTGGTCCTATCATTTTGGTGCGCACTGTACGCGCGCTTCTTCTGCCTTCTGCAGGATCAGGTAGTTGGGATCGTTCTCAGTCTTGCCGTCATGTCCGGGTGATGCTCGACCAGCACGTGGTGCTAGGCCTTCTTGACATGCTCGTCCGCCACCTCAAAGCAGATGCCGCTCCCCAGTTTCTCGTACTGCAAGTCGCGGATGCTACGCCGGTACCAGCCCAGAATCGACTCCTCCTGCTTGTGTAGCGCGTCCGCACCTTGGATACGGCTCCGAGCCCGTGACCAGCGCCAGGAACAACAGCACCGACGTGAAGATGAACATGAATCGGCGGAAAATCAAGTACGACGCCGGAATGGCGCCGCGGTCGCGCTGCGAGTACTTGATCACGCGCGTGTGCACGCAGAGTAAGTGATGATGCAGCCCACGCTGGCCAGCGCCACGAGCACGAGCGCCAGGATGACCATGCTGTTACTTGTCGAATCAGCACCCAAAGACGCACTCACACCAGCGATTCTGAACACCGCGACGGCGTTGAAGATGCAGCCAAAGATCATGTAGCCCTTGCGCAGACTGCCGTACATCTCGTGGTTGTAGAACTGCTCGCCCGCCACGAAGCGCCCTCCTTGACCGACAACGGCGCACCGCTCGTGTTGAAGTCCATGAGCGACTCGAACGTGCTGAAGCCCTCGGTGGCTGCGGCACCATGTCGTTCAGCGACTTTGCATGTTGCTGGGAACGCTCATATCACCTCGTTATCACGACGCTAGATTGAAACACTCACTCATACGTAAGATACGTAAATTAACAGGATGAATGGCATTGTATGCGTACATTCAGCGAGGTGTCTTGAGAGTTTTTTTTTCGCTTTGCCAACTTTAGGTGCCACGGACTCGATGATCACCACCATCATGGGCACCGGGATCCTTCAACCATCATGCTATTCGGCATGCCGCGGTGTTGGCAGGCCATCGTCGCCTCTACTCCCTCGTGGTGGTGTTCTCCTGGTGCAGCTTGGCGTCCTGCAGCTCCGATCTCCATGGTGCTCTTCGTTTTTGTGGAAGCTTTAAGCAAAACATTTCACTACAAATTTCTATAGAAAAAGGGGGTGTCACCCCCATGACATCGTGGGCCAATCGGGACAAGTACCGGGACAGGCAGCTGGTCTAAACTGGTCCCACCTGGTCAAGTTGGTCTAATATGGTCCCGGGACAAGCCCACGAATTCCGGTCAAGCCCCCCCAAGGACTTCCATACGATAACCATTCGGCTTCTTCCATGAACCGACGAGTCACAATCCGCTGCTTCAGTGGTGCGTAGCCCCCTCCTGCGAGCCGACACATGACTAGGAACTTACGCGTGTGTCGTCTCGGGGTCCTCGAAGGCGAATTCTTCTCGCTCGAACTGGCGGTGAATGTGGTTCGATATCCTCCACATGGACTGCGAGGTCTGCTCGAAGCTGTACATCATATGCTGCTTCCGCGCGAATAGCACTGCTACTCCGCCGCCGTCGGCTGTTACTAGGCGCTGGAGATCCTTCGTCTCGGTCGACAGATCCAGTCCGCAGTCGCTGAAGACGAGGTCAGTCTGCGCGTAGAGCGTGTTGATGTCCTGGATGTCCATAGCGTAGAGCAGCTCGTCGGTCGGTTGGATGAACAGCTCGTCTCGGCCCTCAGACGAAGCGTCCGCCGCAATGAGACTGGCGATCTTCAGGTGCTGGCGAACGACTTTCTTCAGGTCGTCGATGAGCAAAGTTTTGCCCTTGATGACGGTAGATTTTATTTTGGTTCGTATACGGAACTGATCTGGTTCATGATCAGGACTGCTGATCGGATGCGTGAACTGATAAATGTCAATGTGCACTGAGTGTGTAGTGGTGAAGTTGCTGATTTATAGGAGTATGCTAGTAGCTACCTAACAATACCTAAAGTGCGGCACCGACTGAAGCAGTGGAGGTGTTGGAGGGAGCAATTTCTTCGGACATCTCCACGTCGCTCGTGATATCGGCTGGAATGTCAATAACCTCAGGAAGCTGGATTACTTCATGAGCAACGCGCCGAGCACGGCCACGAGGGACGTTGGCGACACGGCGCACATACTCATGCGAGACCGTCTTGATCACCGTGACGAATGTAGCCATGGAGGGGTGCGGCGTTGGGAACCTGCTATTTAACTCCCGGTTAAACCGTTCGAGAGGATTGTTAGTCCTCGCGATCAGTTCATTGTCCAGCCCAAACACATTCCAAACTTCGATGGAGTACTGGTCGAGTCATGTGCGTTCGAAATAGCCCCAAAATTCTCCCCATTTAGCTGCCGAATACGTCACATCCGCTACCGCGCATCGCTTCTTGATCTCACGCTTCACCCATTTAATTCCTCGTTCGACGTGGTCATGCTGAATCACAGTCAGTGTGTCTAACACACCATGCGTCTGGGCAATTAGACACTCAGCTTCCGGAATAGCGTAGCGCTTCATAGCCCGACGGAGTGTCTGCTTCATATGAAACAGGCACCCTAGCACAATTGCGTTAGGAAGCTGGGTTTGAAGGGAATCCATTAGAGCGGTTTCAAAGTCGCAGACAATCTCAGCAGGTTCAATCTGCTGATCGGTAGCTTGGACGATGAAGTGTATCATATCCCAGTAGCTGTCCGCCGTTCGAGAGGTGCTCAGAACGTAAAACACAGGGACGAACACGCCCGACGCCCGACCGTACACCATGAACACGACGCATTGCGCGTAGCCACTCGGAACACATCTGAACGTTCCATCGACGAATAGCGTCGTTCCATGGTAGCGTAAGAGCGCCACCAATGCAGGGTGCGCCCAACCAAGAAGGCGCGTAGGCTTGGTCAGGTCGTCTCGGTTGGGTGTAATGCAGTGAAACTGGAAAAATGTGACAGCCTCATTGAGCGCGAGCGAGAGCCGTGGGATCTCGATTGAGCCGTGCACGTTGCCGGAGTAGTGTTGGCTTCTTGCATGATGCACGCGGCGTATAATTTGCTGCTCCGACAGGCCGCGCACGACATCAGGGTTGTCCGCAGAGTAGAAATGTCGTTGCAGCTTCTCCCACACGCGACGTACAGGCCACGCAACGTGCTCAATCGCCAAGAGGCCCGATTGCGCTTTCATTTCAGCTTCAACGTTGGTGACGGAGCTAACTACAGCTGTATCGCTGCAACGGTGCGCCTTGACGCAGGTGTAGCCCATGGACGCAATCCGGAACTCCATCTTGCCGCCGCAACCCGCTCGAAACTTAGAACATCGGTATACAATCATGCGCGACGAAGCCGAGGCGCGAGTATACTTGTACCCCTTGAAGTAACACGTTGTGCGCTCAGCCCGTCTCGGGGCGTGGCCGCTCGTGCCTTCAACCGGCGGCTGACGGCCGCGATCACTCTCCAGCACATCAGCCCCCACTTGCACGTCCACCACGACTGCGTCGACGCCTTCCTGCATGCCACTTGAGCCCTTTGCTGCAACTTCACGACTGACCGAGCAGCCACCACTGCATCTCCGCATGCCATCAGCCTACCACTAGTTTCCTGATCACAGATCCGATCATCGATGTGACAACTACCCGATCATAGACCAGATCAGTTCCGGATACGATCCAATTTAGAGCCAACCTTGATGGCGGCGATAAGCCACGTTCGCTGAACTTCCGAAGCCAGGCGGTCCCCTAGTCGGCGCTTGGCAAGATGGCTCCACATCAGCGTCTGTAGTGACGGCGTGTTCGTCGTCTTTGGAGAGGGACTGGAAGAGGCTGAACTCCATCGCTTCGTCGTGTGTGAGAGAGAAGAAATATCGACGTCACTTGACGGCTAAAAGTGAGAATGAGTTATAGTGTGAGGGCGAACCTACTGCTGGTTTAATGTGCGGTAGAGGCTGCTTGATGACAGTAATCCAGGTGTGAGGCTGCTCGATGACAGTAATCCTTATGTGAGCGCTTATCAACGCCACGTAGTGGGGATAGTACACATGACTAGCCGGTGGTGTTATACAGTGACATGAAAGTGTTGATGCTCCCAGACCGTCGCGAGTGTTTTGTTGTTTCAGCTCGAGTGTTGCTGAAGCATGAACGACTGAGTTTATTTCTTAAGTATGTATAGTATGCATGCTTCTCCAGCTTCGTCATGTATCCACAGTGCGACCACAGCCATTGTCACGGATCTGGTCTAGAGCCCACAACCGCCGCATTTGTACAGTGTTTTATCATGCATGACAAAGGGTCAACGAATCGCAGCTGGCGCTTACACACCCCTGCGAGATTGCCAAAATATCTGATGATTACCAGTACCTTCGCTTCGGGTGAGCTTTGTCCGTACCGTAATATGAACACAGCATTGCGGAGACCTTGATGTGTGCATGTTAGTGTACTCAGCAAACATGTTAGTGAATTTCACAACACACTAACCCACTGTCAGTGGTGTTTGCAGACGCGTTTGTATGTTTGCGTTTATCACTCGTGTTCAAATTAGTGGCTCCTCAAGAGAATTGGTACCGGTTGTCGAAACCCATAGTCTGCGTATACGCACCACGGTGTTGCCAGAGTATTTCGTATAAGGATATCATTATGGGTGTAGAGAAGAAGAACTTCTCGTATCAGCCAGCTTTTGGCAAATAAACGAGCCTCAGGATGAATGACTAAATCCCATCCAACTCTTCAACCATGTTAGCCAGATTCAGATTCAAACAAACGGTTTCCAAACGCTAGTGTTAGCAATACAGTTAGTGTTCGGATAACTAAGTATTACTGCGTTTACCTCGAGGTATGTCACGAATTCGCAAGGAGGGCGTTTTTACCTCGCGGTACACTCAACCGTCCGAGCAGTCCACCCGCGTTCCTGGCCATTATTGTCGAATAGATGCATCGGACTCTGGCATCAAAATTTATAAAAGAAAGGGGAAATCCGGTTTGGGGTCCGTAATTTAAAACTAATTCGGTTTGGGGTCCGTTCAAATCAGAAGGCGTAATCTTTGGCGTAAAATTGAAAACCTACCGTGTTTTGAAAAATTCCAATGGGGTATGTGTACTTATGATTATAAAATGTACCTTATTCGTACCCTATGGCCTTACCGTACACAGTACCTTTCCGTAACTTGTGCCCCGTATGTACCCCATGACTAAAACGTAACGTATAGCCTAAGTGTACCCTACAGAATCGGACTTAGCTGAGACGTCTAATCTCACTTACCATACCTTGCTTTCGGCTTTTGATATTGCCCTGGTGTGCCGCTAGCGGTGTGCTGCATATGCGTAGAGTGCTTGGTGAGCTGGGCGGAGACACCACGGGAGTCGCAATCTATTCTTCCTAAAAAAAAAACCCTGCGACTCTCCATCTACTCACGCCTCCCTTATCGGTAGGGTGAAGATTTTCATCCTTTGACACTGTGTTTCTATTTCTATTTCTACTTCTATTACTAATTTGCAGGATTGGACGGCTGAGAGTTATCATAGTTTAGAATCTCCCCCTCGCAGAGACAACAAAAGAACTAGCCTCCGGCGCAAGTTCCTGTCCAAACAACGCTCGTCGGTGCTGTTGCCACCGACTCTTCTTTTGTAAGTACGCATCGCATTGCCCCCCTCTTCGTTTGTACATGCAGTTGCTCTGATGGCTGAGGTTTCAGGCGAAGTGGTTCTGCAGGTTCCAAGGAGGATTGCCTGCTGTACGACAGCTGTGTGGACGGCTGGGCAAGAAGGTGGTGTCAGAGGACTAAGGGCCCAAGTGCGGGAGAAAGGAGCACGGTGACATTCATATCTTCATGCATCACAGGAGCAGCAAGCATCGCTAGGTTCGGTAGACACGTCTAGATGTTCCATGCGGTGCGTTAATTGCAATAGTATACATGCTACCTTTAGGTCAAAGGGTACAGATTGGTGACAGAGTACATTCTAACATAACAATATAGTTCGCACATAGGGTGCATATCGGAAATAGGGTGCATTTAGGGTACACGATACAGTATTTTTGTGCACTAGCCGTATATGTTTTTCAAACACGGTAGGTTTTCAATTTTACGCCAAAGATTACGCCTTCTGATTTGAACGGACCCCAAACCGAATTAGTTTTAAATTACGGACCCCAAACCGGATTTCCCCTAAAAGAAAATGCCGCTCTACACATATCAACGGAAGATATGGCCTGCAGGCAGAGAAAGACGTATACACACCCATACAAAAACTCAGTGCTGTGTGCAAGCGATATGCGTCCGTACAGGCAAAAAATGCATACCCATAGTAAAATCCATATAGAATACGCGGGTCTGTCTGCAGACCATATCTTCCGTCGATATGTGTAGCTTAAGACAAAAAGATAAGCCACGCAGCATGGCTTATCTTTTTGTCCGGCAGTACAGCAAACTTGTGTAGCCATCACACAAAAACTTTACCTATGACCTCAAAATTAGTACCACCAAAAGTTATGTGACACTTCTACACGAACTGTGCACAGTCCGAGAATGGCGGGACACGAGGTATTGGCACCGGCGACCTTCTCCATGACGTCGCTCCAAGCGCCCCAGAGCTCCATTGAAGCTGCAACTTTGGCCGCTGCATCTGCACACACTGGCGTCCATCCCCACAATGTTTCATCCTCCGACACTCTCCCTGCACCTAGAAAACCCAAGAAGAAGCGGAGCCACACCACTCCGACGAGGGACCGCGAGCGTCGCGAGCTCCTGGCGCTGCGTGTCGAGTCCGTAGAGCTAGAGAAGCAACTGGAGCAGGCTCGGGACCGTCTTGCAACTCTCAGAAAGAAACAACAGCAGACAACCCCCTCTAGCCGCAGCAGAATCGTCAGTACAATTCCAGCTTGGCGACATATCGCCCGCCGCCACTTGAGAGCGCGACAAGAGGCAGAGAGCGAGAACCGGAGGCTACGGGAGCAGTTAGTAGACCACCTCAAGTGGGGCCATACACTACAGACCAAGATGACCGAGAGAGGGGGCGGACACGACCCGAATTCGACCCGTGCAGCGGCTACGGCGGCGGCTTTGGGGTCTGTGGCCAACCCGTTGCTGCTGGTTGAGGACGAGGAAGGGATCACGGACTTGGAGCTGGAGCTGGACGACGCCGACCGGGCGGAGCTGGAGATGCTGGCGAGTGGACTGGACGCGGCGTATGCGAGAGTGGACGATGTGTTCAAAGACTACAAAGTCACGGAAGTGCTGTTGGGCTCGGTCTCAGGCAGCAGGAAGACGCTGGATGGGGCCGAACAGAATGGGGGGATGGCTGTAGTGGAGCTGCGTGACACGCGCATGATCCCGTTCGAGTTTCGACTGGCCATCGACGCTGCGTGGAACGCGTGGGTGCTCTGGCATCTCGGAGGGAGCTGCCGGAAGAGCGTCTCGGCGCATCGAAGCTGCTCGTACCCCAACGTCTCCAGACCAGAACATACGTTCGCAGTCAAGTTTCGACTGCAGACTCCAGCGTCGCTACTTCCAGAAGGAGCTGGGCCGATGTTCCTTGATCTAAAGCTGGTGCTGAGGAGATACGTGGAGCAAAATCGCCTAGTGCTGGTCTGGCGAGGACTTTCCGCGGGCGAGAAGGACCTCGATGGGTTGTTTACGGATGAAACTGGATGGGTTGTCTTCGAGCAATTGGAGCCATTCCAAGAAGGCGAGGGGAGCGCTGTACCTGCAGCAAGGACGTCGATGCGTTCGTGCGTCCGCATGACGCCGAAGCGCGCTGACGACTGCACTGCCACGCCGACGCAAGGCCGTGTTTTGGCGAATTTGGTCGTGAATTCCTACGAGGAGGACGTCAGCTTCATTTACCGCGAAATGGAGGCGCAGCTTCTTCGAATGAGAAGGCATACGTGATGACAAAATTCAAGCGTATACTTAGACTACTGATGTAGTCTACATGTATTATCCCTTAGTAGCACTGCAGTTGTGGCACTAGTATTTCCTTTTGACTGACGGCCTGTGCACTTATTACATGTAGCCGTACACCATGAAAATCTTGATCATTTGAGTTAGCAGTCTACACACTGACGCCCTTGAGTTCGTTTTCAAGCAGCAATGCCTTCGCCATTTTCGTGGCCTCCTCACTATTTTCCCGCACCACGTTCTGAACAAAGTCGTTAAACCGCATTGCAGACGATGGAGAAGGTCCTCGCGCACTGTGAAGACGCAGCGGGACCTGTCGAACACAAACCTGTCCGAACGTCCCCTCTCCAGTGGCTGAAGGTCGGAAGACGCACCACCCCGTCTCCTCCATCTGCATGCCTCGGCACACTCCGTCCCCCACAGAGGACGATTTCCAGACGGAAACCTCTCGATCTCCGTCCACATAGCGCCCTTGAGCGAATCGATGCACTAACGCCCTGCCCTTGCCCCCAGCTAACTGATTGGTGACGCGAAACTTGGCGGCGATGGTGCGTTCTGGGTCTTTGATGTCGTCAGGAGCGTCCCTCCCATCCTGCCGGTTCAGTAGATGCGCCAGCAGCCACATGGCGTCGCAGGTGCGTCGGAGACGAAAGGGGAAGAGCTGTTTCCAGCCACACCGCATCGACGCAGTGTCTCCACTCGCTGTCAGCGTAGTGTGTTGGAATGAAGTCGTCTCTTCCTTCGGGTCCATGATGGACTCCATCCCACAAGACTCGAACACTGCGTCAGTCTGCGCGTAGATACCGTCAAGCTCGTGGATGTACATGGCGTAGAGCAGTTCGTCCGTTGGTTGTAGAGCAGTAGAATCGTACAGACCTCGAGACTGAGCTGCGAGTAGGCCCAGGGTTCGACACTGTTGGTGGACGAGGCTGATCAAGTCGTCGATGAGCAGCATCTTCCCCGCGATGGCAGCTTGTAGCCATTCTCTTTGGGCTTCCGAAGCTCGGCGGCGTCTTATGTGTCGAATGACGATCTTCTTCAAGGCGGAGCTCGTGGGCGACAACGCGGTCGCGGACTTTCGACATCGGGCCTTCTCACGCTCCAGAACCTCCAGTAGTTCGGCGATCTCACGCTGAAGAACATCCTTCTGTTGCTGCTGTCGCTGGTAGTGGGAGATTCTACCTCCTCGTGTACTGGTAGAGTTGGCTGAATTAGACCCGAGACTGTTGCTTGAGGCCAATGCTGTTGCTCTAAGTCAGAATGAATCAGAGGTAGATTACCGCATCGCTGAAGTCATTGTTCCCACATTTATCATAAAGCGCACTTGCTATTAGCCAATCACAATCGCTTTTACTATCAGCAATCACAAGAGATAGTATACACCATTTCAAGGCCAAATTGAGAGAAGTAGAGCTTACTCTGACTGAAATAACACCTCAATAGTAGCCCCTCGTAGTCACTATCAAGAAGTTTGTATGGAAATAGCCCGAACCCTATGAAATGATTTTCGGCCGCCTTGAGACGTTGTTTCGGTCCGAGGAAGTCGAATCTCTGTATTAGGAATTTGTATGGGCTCGTCATCGGAAGCAACTTCTTTTTGCTGAAACAACATTTGGCAGTTATTCTGTGTTAATTGGCCAATGATCGACCACCTTGGGTAAAAAAAGGTAGTCGACAAATTTTCTGGAGAATTTTAGATTTGATTTTTTTCTGAGGACTATGGTGAATTTTGAAGTGGGATCATACCAAAAAGTACGAGTTCATACCAGAATCTACGAGTTAATACCGAACAGTACGAGTTCATACGAAAATGTACGAGTTCATACTAAAAAATACGACTTCATACCAAAAGGTACGATGCGTGTGTACAATAAAGTACGACCTAGTCGGCTTCTCGCCACGTGTTCACTTTCAAATCGGCGCGATGGAAGCACACTTTGCGGTGCTTGGCCATGTTCGACTTCGCCACGAGCTTAGGGCACGTAGGGCACTTGCCCTTCGGTGGACCGTCACCGCCCTCCATTTCCGACCAATTTCTACGACTGAGAGCCGGAACTCCCATTCAGGATTCCTCGATGCTTAGTGGTCAATATTATTTTTGGCTGATCTCGCATATGATTGGCTGAAACAAAATGTTATTTGGCGTTATTTCAGGGAAAGAAGTCAAAATCAAAACAAAAACGACCAAAATCAAAACAAGCGAGATCAAGAAAAAGGGCACTGTCCCGGCCAAAATTTTCTGGAGGGAATTTCCTGATCAACATAGAGTGGGCAAGTCAATTGCTCTGTACGATATATTCGGTCTTGAAGGTGATTAGATGATATGCATATTCGGGATTGGAGGTTTTCTCAATTTGCTTTTGGCGGTTCTCAATTTGAAGCACGGCTTCTCTCAATTTGGCCTTGAAATGGTGTACTAAAGGGGTCCCTTAAGAGCATCTCCAGCGGTTGGTCTCAAACACGGTTTTATCCTAAAAGTAACGCTGTTAAGACTTGGCCGAGACTTAAGGCTTCCACCAGAAGGTCCTATTGCAGGTTTTAACTTCACCGGGACCTATAGATTGGCTTTCGAGTCTTAAAATAAGACCACAATCTTAATGCCACCCATACAAAACTGAAGAGTCGCCGTATTTAAAAGATTGCACCAAAAGTGAATGCGATTTTCACATGCGGGAATGGACTTATAAGACTCGCTTTAGAACTCACCGCTGGAAGTAAGTCGGTCTGCGCGGGTCTCAACTGTAAAATTGTGGTCTCAAAGACATAGTACAAGGGGGTTGTCAGGTGGTGGGAACTATGACTTCGGTGATGCCTTGCAAGGGGGTTGCGGTACACTCTTTTAAGTTGGGGCGTGAACAAAGGTTGATTCACCGGCTTGTTCACGCCAAACTCGAGGTTGGTCGATGTCCACAAACGCAAGCCATGACGTGATTTGAGTGGAGGTAACGCAACATATGAGCTACGTTAGTACGATCTGCTCAACCGGCTATCTCATCTGTTCATGAATCATGAATCATGATGAACGACAATACTTTGTAAACCGATACTTAGACCTGTTTGTAATAGTGGGATATATAGAAATACAGAGTGTCGAATGTCTATTGGCTGACAGTGAGCTGTATCAGCCAATCGTGCTCGTATAAGATTGTAAGACGGTCATTCGTTACAGTTTGAAGTTCAATCTGTAAGTTCAAACTTTGAACTTACGTTTTGTCATTTTGAACTAGCAATTTGCCATTTTGAAGTTGAAAAGGTGTAGTATATTCAGTTAGAATTTCTAGCCACCGTCCCATTCACCCACTCACATGGACGCCTTCCAATGCAGCCCCTTGAGTGCGTCGTCAAGCAGCATATTCTCGGCAACGTCCTCCACCTCCTGCATGTTTTCTCGACTCATGGCCAGGACAAAGTTTTCAAACTGGTCCGCTAGAGACGCAGGAGGAGCTTGTGCGCTGTTGAGGTGGAGCGGGACTTGCCGAAAACAAATCTGCGAAAAGGTTCCTTCGCCACTGGCCGACGGCAGCACCATGCCCCAGCCCGTTTCGTCCATCTGCATGCCTCGGAACGCGCCGTCGCCTATGATCGACGCTCTCCAGACGAACACCATGCCATCGTTTCTTATGAAGCGCCGGTGGACGAAGCGTTGGACCACCGACGCGCGTTCCCCTTCGGACTCAGCGCTAGTCACTCGAAGCTTGACGGCGATGGTGTTGTCCGGGTCTTCGACCTCGTCGTACGTCTCCCTCTGCTCGTGGCGGTTGACGAGGCGCGCCAGCAGCCACATGGAGTCGCGAGTGCGATCAAAGCTGAACGGGAAGTGCCTTCTCCAGCCGAACTCCATAAACGCCGTCCCCTGGTCCGTCGTCATCCAATGGTGAAACTCGATGGGATCTTCCGTTGGGTCTCGGAAGACAACGTCCGTTTGTTGGTAGACTTTGCCGATCTCGCAGAGGGACATGGCGTAGCGGAGCTCGTCGTTTGGCTGGACGAAAAAGCCGTCGTATAGGCCTTGAGACTGAGCCGTAACCAGCGTTATGGTTCGAATCTGCTGCTGCACCAAAGTCACGAGGTCGTCGATCAACGCAGCTCTCCGTGCGACGGCAGCCTGCAGCCATCGCTGCTGTCCCTCGGCAGCCAGTCGACGGAGTCGGTGACGCTCGGCAGATTTTTTCCGGGTGCTGGTTGTTGTAGCGCTGGGGGCTTTCTGCTGCTTGTGACGAGTCTTCGCATGCTGAAGCACGTCTAGTAGTTGAGATAGCTGGCGCAGTAGCGCCTCCTTCTCGCGCTTCTACCGCTCGCAATGAGGCATGCGGCGCTTGGTTTTCTGTTGCGGCTTGTCACTTGCTATGTCGTTGCTCGCAGTGGCGATGCTCATGTCGTAGAGGGCTCCGAGGTGCGTTGGCGACTCGGACGTCATGGCAGTGTTGCTGTTGTAAGAGTGACGAGCAGAGATTGATAGTATAATGATTTTGGCCAAACTAATATAGTAATATTCAGAGACCAGCTATAAGACTAATAATCTGATAATATGCCCGGGTCCAGGAGCTAGTCTACTATATTAATAGTACTATATTAGTATATTATTACTACTGTCGATCACCAAATTGACGACCCCCAAGATGACGACCACCAAAATGACGGCCACAGCTTCTTCAAAGCGCCGGGTAGCAGTCCTCAACTCCATGCTTGCCACAGCCCGTCCACCTCGTGAGATGAGATCATGTGCGCCCTCGCGTTGGACGTGTTGGACCAGCGGTGCGAAGAACCCTCCCAAGCATTCGCCGATTTGACTCGGGGAAGCCACCGTCAAACTCTCCACCGCCGATGCTGCCGACGTCGTTGGCTGGCCGAGAAGAAGAAACGGAGCTTGAGACTCCAGCAGCTTTGACGCCTGACTTGTTTGCTCGGTTTCCAAAAAAAAGCAGAATGAGCGATACCCATCGGCTATGGGCCTTGGCGGTTCGCTCTGCTACAGGATCTAGGGCCTATGGGCCATAGCCTACGGTTCACGGAGCGGTCCCGTGCGACGAACCGCTTGCTTGCTTGCTAGTGATTGGAGCGAGCGCCACCGAGCGCCACTACCTTGTTGGGTGTACGCGCTGTGCTCTTGCGCAGGCCCCGCCCGAAGTCTACAGCGCGATTGAACCGTTGTAAGGAAAACCCACGGTGTGGTGTCCTGATATTAACCAGATATTAATATGGGGTCACCGTCTGAGTTAATACTCTCATATTAGTATCAGAAGAGGGCCTCGAGCAAAACTGATAATCTGATTATTAACACACTATTACATTTGTATTATTGTGCTTTGCAATGATTTTGGCAATATGATGCGAGATTTGCTGTATTTATCGAAGTGGGTCCTCCGACGTTAACTAGCCCTAACCCCAGCTCAATAACGTTGCAATAACAAGAATAACGTCGCCCAAAAAATAAATGACGCATAAAATACGTGACAACCAAATCCCTCATTCAGGCCGGATTTTCCCTCAGGATTAAAAAACAGTAATTTGCCTGAGTAAGGAACGCCTGATATATATAAAGACGTAGAATATATAAATTGATGTTAAGTTGAGTGTCCAATGTACTGATTTAGTTATTTCAAAATGAACTGAAGAGCAGCTTTACCTACGAGTCCGGAATGATTCCAACAGTGGCGTATGGTCGAAGCACTAACCTTTGACCAGGCATCCTCGCACCACAACAGCGCTGTCAACTGGTCGACCTCGTAGGGATTATCTAGCCCTTCACCAAGCCGGTCTAGAGCCTGCATCATCTTGCGGGATATAATGTGTCGCTTAATACAATGAATGATTCATTGGTCCTTCTCCAGCGACCGCCCCAGCAGGACTGCACTTGACTTGATTATGCGGCATGTCGTTGTCTTGCCTGGGGCGGCCGGGAGGCTGAACCCCGTCATATCCCACCCCTGTAGGAGAGAGCAGGTGTGCGGACTGCCTTGTCGAGGATGCCCACTTTCTCAGACCAAGTGAGGCGGAGACGCTTGGACGGTGTGGACTTCATGGGTGGAGTGGGGAAGGAGGTGGGCTTGTGGGGCGAGGTGCAAAAGCAAAAGTGCGAGTCTACCACTACGGTACATGTAGTTTGAAGTCTAGTAAGATCGCTAAATGCGCTCCATTTTTCAAACGAGGGTGGAGAGCTGATGATTGGCAGTGGATTTTTCACCTTAGTACCTCAGTACCTTGCAGTACCTTGCACATCCCCCTATCGCCACATCGACTGGAAAATAATATAAAATATGTGAGGCTATTAGTTGTACACCCGTTCCTTATTCGGGCAGAATTTTGTACTCATTTGAAGTGAGGGTTTACCTCGATTAATCTCGAACTTAAACGGAAAGAAGCTGTACTTTAGGAAAAGCGGGAGAATCTCAGCCCTCCATTTCAGAAAACCAGCTCGGACCGCGCAGCCACCTCCTGAAAACATTACGATAGCCCGCTGTTTAAGGGTGGGGCAAGCCAAGCGACTTCACGAATTACGTAAGTTTGACCTTGCTTCTTACAGGTGTCCATTAATGTTGCTTGTTATATGTGCATTAACTTTGGTAATTTGTTATTGTTTATGTGGTAATGTATTAAGGCTGTTATGGAGGCGGCAAAAGCGGCAGGATGCCTCGTACGGGTAAGCTGAACGCATTGGCATCGGAGATGGTCAAGCTGCGAGAGTCTGCCCCCCCCCCCTCCCGCGAATACTAAAGGTAACTTTGCTCTGCGCTTTATTGTCTGCTTATGTTGCTCGATGATTGATAACACTGCTTCATTAATATTTATGTCTCTATGTTGTTTTGACGATGGTATTCAGCTTCAAGCTGGACGACAAGGACGTGCGGGCCGAGAGGGAAGTCCACATCTAGCAGAGTACCGATGTAGATTAGACATATATGGTAGATTAATCATACTAGTGTTCTCTGAATTTATTTCAGAGTCTACCGGTGATACCACTTTCCGCGCTGTTTGAATATATTAGACTATAGCAAACGCCCTCTTTGCTTGAATGCTACATCTGCTGTACGGGTCACCCATTTCTCAAACTTCATAAATAGAGTTTTTTGTTAAAAAACACAGGCTTGGTAATTTAAAGGGTCTGATTGTCCGGGCATTTTATAGATAAGACTACACAACACGCAGTTATCGATGCAGAGCAGTTTGTAAAACCCGTTATATCGTATACATCTTGCCGTTATGAATCATCCACGTGAATGTTGACCCTGTCGGCGACGCGTCCATCTTCGCGCAACCCGCATCCGTAAGTAATTTATACGGTAATTTATGGCGTAGGTTTTTCTTGGTATAAATGCAACTTCCTATTTATCCCGTAGGGTCCGAGCCCTGAAAATTCCAGGCGCAAGCCCAACGGCGCCACGGTGGACACGAAGGAGAAACGCTGCCCGGGCAGCCCACGCGCGGTTGACCTTGTTGACCTCGGCCTTGGGTCTCCACGCGCCGTATCGGGCGCGTCGGCCTGGCGAGAACATGGTGGTCGAGGAAATGCTCGCGTTCTGCGAAGGTCTGAGCAACCCACAGCTGGGTGTTGGGGCCTATCATCGTAGCAGCTGCGAGGCTCATGCTCATGGCTCTCGCACGCAGATCAAAGGTGGGGTCACGCACTACGGCGCAGCCCGCTCGGTCAACTACGACTTCTGCTACGGGCTTTACCCGGAAAGGGGCGAGGAGTACGCGGACGGGTCCATCAAGAATATCCATCTCGTGGGCCACAGCGACGGCCAACATCCACACCCAAGAAAACCTCGAGGCGCTGTGCAAGAACCCCATCAATACTTACGTGGAGAACAATTGCGCCACGATGCTCAGCACCACGCTAGTGAATGACACTATCGCCACTGCCGCAGAGGCGACTACGACGGACAAACCCGAGAACTTAGTGCAGTATCACGAATCAGTAGTAAGTGAGTATAACTGGCTTTTGCTGTTCTGTTGCCCTCCTACACTATTCATCGTTGCTACCTCTCACGATGTAGCTTTCTAGCCATGCCAACGTCGCACTAGAAATTTCAGAGCTTCCTCGTGCTCAGCACGACTTTGTTATTAATAACGTTGTTCGTAATAACGTCGCGATTACTATCGTTGCTTGACATAACGTTGCTCTTGGTACATACCCCAATTTTCGTTCATAATTAGTACTACAAAACTCGTTGCATGTCTTCAACCTTACGTTTTTTTATATTATTACCAAACCACTATCATCGTCCAGGTCCCTGACATAATGGCTGCTGCTTCGCGTTGATTGTAATTATGTTCTGTAATTTCCGTACACCTATACGATTGTCTTCCTAAACGTTTGCGAAGCATTTGCGCCCAAGCGCTTAGGTTTAATCGAATGAGGTCGACACTATACGAAATATCGCCGAGTACTAACGTTGCTTCTCAATAACGTTGCATTATGATTAGCATTGCGCATTAGCGTTGCTCCAAGACAACGTTGCGTTATGTTTAGCGTTGCACGTTAACATTAATGTGACTTGTCCTACTTCCTCTGTTCTTATATAAAGCTAGTGTTCAAAGGGTACAATGCCTTCCCCAAGGCGTACTGTACTTATAGTTATCAACCGCCAAACTATTCAATTGCATTACCTGGGTCAGACGCATCCGCCATTTCATGATCGCTATAAAACTTAGCAAAGTACTTTACTATAATGAGAGAGGATAGCACTAGCCAGCGCGTAGTATAGGAAGCATATTAAATGGAGGCAGGATCACGCATCTGCATACTATGCCTATAGATATATTGAGTCCATTTTTAAGTAAACAGCGATGTATACCGTATGATTTAGAACAAGATCGCAATCTACTTTGATATCACTGCTATTAAATTACAGCACACAACTGATGAGGAATCTGTTTAACGCTTAGCATGGACATGTCGGCTAGAACCTGCGACCCTTCTGGTAGATTAACTGTGACGATACATTTATGCATCACTGCGATAATGTTACCCTAGATGAGTTTGATAATAGATTCTACGTCCATTTGTTGCATGTGTAGTTATTGCACACAGTAATACGTAAAATATAAGCATGAACAGCTATGGTTTATCGGCTAAGCAACAGGTAGCAATTCAAGTCTTACGCTGCTTAAGTTCCAAATTTTACAGCGACGTTAATAGTTCTTGCGCAACGTTAACGGGTTTTACCTAACAATTATGATGCGCGATTGACGGTAGCACCACTCGTACTAAGCCTTTTACACTTCATACTGTTAATATATTGAAGCCTATTTATTGTAGGTGAAGTACACGCAACCTGGCAATGTAGTCATTGATATTCTGGCGGATGTACTAAGACGGAGACAATGAGAGTATAACTGAATAGTAACCGAAGGTAATAGACGTGCACATAATAGTCTTATTTTATAGATTCTGGTATACAGTAGACGCGGAACTTCCGTAGTAGACGCGGAACTTCAGCGTCTACTATTATTCCAGATTTTCTGAGAAGAGGTCAACTAGTTTGTAAGAGAATAATTTTTAAACTAGTCCATGCACGATGGTACAGCATTGAACGCATAATGAAAGTGTCCGTACACTCACAATATCATAATGTTATAACAAGCGACGTGAACCTGGTATGCTACTTGATTTATCTGTAGGGTTTGCTGCCGTGCAATACTGTCACCAACAACTTACCTCGAAGAAAGTTAGTGGGCGATGTGATCGAAGGGCAACGTTAGCGGGCAACGTTACTGCGAGAGCAACGTTAATGGCTACGAAATAAATATAATGGTCACTTTTGAAACGCTTTTACGAGCGCTTGATTAGTTATATACTCTTACTAGAAGAACTATGTCTCGTTGTCGAAGAAGTACAGTCCAGAAAACCATTGGCATCCGCGATAAAACGTACCCATGCAGAGATAAATGAATCCGAACACCAGAGTATTCACATTTTGAGCCTCTGTTAGCATACTTTGCGCTCTCAAAAGTGTATTCGTGGTGTGTGTGCCACTTCAGAACTCTCCCACCCTCACATCTGAAGTCCTCAGTGAGCGGCTCGATAGATTTGCGCACCTCGTGAGCCTACTATGTACTCATTCAGCACAGATAATACCTCAGGAATAAATTACCTATGTGCAACACACGAGGAATTTATCCGATAAATTACAAGTCCGACCTTGTCCTACCATGTACCCATGTTGCTAATAACGACGCAATAAGGCCCTAACGTTGCCGTAAAAGCGTTGTGACGTTGTAAAATGATGACTGATAACGTTGCAGGAACGCCATCCATTTTATCTTTGAAGTAATAAGCTTTCGCGTTATTGAAAGCCAACAGGGGTTTCAGAGCTCAAAGTCAGTGTCCTTCAAGAGGAGCGTAGCAAGTCAACTGAGTTATTCACCCCGAAGTCCTGAATCCAGATCATATAGTTAGAAAATTTTCAAGTAGCTGATGCTCCGCATTGACAGGCATACAAATCATGTACTAAGTTCACTTAGCTCGCCACGTTAGCTAGAGTATCGTCGAGCAGCATCTTTTCCAGTGCCTTCATCACCGTTTGGTTCTCCTCCTCTCCTGTACTAACGATCATGTCGGTGAACTCGTTGACTACTGGGGTGCACGAAGCCGAACTACTGAAGTGCGTCGGCACGTGTCTGAAGCACGTGTCCAGAATTGTCCCCGTTGTCTCATTGCTCTAGGAAGGTCGAGCAATGCACCATCCATTCTCGTCAGAGTGCATCCCACGGAACAAGCCCTCTCCTTCAGCGAACACTTTCCACACAACCACGACGCGGTTGACTTTTTGGAAGCGACGCACGACAACACGCTGTAGTAGCGACACCTTTTCCCCCATGCGGCGGCTTGTTATCCTAAACTTGAGCGCAATTGTGTTCTCGGGGTCATCCAGGCCCTCGTAGATCACTCGATCTTCCTGGCGGTGTTTGAGCTGCGCGAGATACCACACCGAGTGGCACACTTGCTTGAATGGCAGAGTCTGGCGGTCGGCGTGCTGGTAGTACTCGGTATTCCCGTCCTTCTTCTTGGTTATTGACGGCGCGTCCGACGTCTCGAAATCGCAGGCAGCCGCGACTTCATCAGTCTGCAAGTAAACAGTGTGGAGTTCCTGCACAAACGTCTCGAACAGGGCCGAGTCGGTGGGTTCTAGCCGAATCCTCTTGTGACGAGGTGCGTCTGTCGAGTCGCCGTTCGCGATGACTCCGTCGTGGACGCGCTTCTTCAAGAACCCGGTCAGATCGTTGATCAGCGTGGCTCGGGAGCTGATGGCAGCTCGTAGATGCAGCTGCTCCTCCTCGGCAGCTTCTCGGTGCTCCTTCTGGCGACTCGCGATGGCTTTCCATAGACAGCTCGACAGTGCCAAGTCGGTGGACGGCGACAAACTCCCGTCTCTGGGAGAGTCCTGCAACTTGTCGAGCTTGGCCGACAGCTCGTCGATTTCGCGCCGAAGTGCCTCCTTCTCTGCCTTTTGCTTCTGGCGGTAGATACTGCGACGCTCCGCGTCTTCGAGGCTGCTCGGTCTTGACGACTGGAGCTTGGGCTTGGGTGGGGCTTGAACTGGTGGCGTTGGTTGGTGCTGCGGGAGCTGGAAGGATTGGCGGCAGCTCTGTGGACTCCAAGAAGCCCAGCAGCGAGTCGGTATCAGGCAGCAGAAGATCGTCGTCCAGACCGTCGCCCAACGTGAAGGCGGTGGGCAGCGTCAGCTCGTCCGGCGCGTGCAAGAAGTCCATGAGTTCGTCGAGCACCAAGTCGTCCATTTTTTCGAGGCTGGTCATTTGCAGCGTGAGAGAGAACTGGCGGCTGGCTTCATCCAACAACAGGAAGGACAGGAAGAATCCGAGCTGATGGGGACCTTGCAAAGCAGCCACAAGTTGCAACAGAGTGATGGTGCGCGGCACAATCAGCTGCTGTATGATGCCGAGTAATCGCTGCAGTTGAACCGCACCGACGCTTCTGTGTGGTGCTGGTCAACTTCGGCGCGCGGTGCACGCAGGTCTCTTAGCGACCTGTTGCTTTTTGTGAAAAGCTTACAAGCTAAATACCCGCGCCCCCCCCTTGGCTGAGCCCCCGGGTCTCGCTGTAATGATCTGCACATGCAAGCGCAGAGCAATACGACAACATCCGATGAGTCCGCGCACAGAGAGCAGGAGTTGCCGTCTGCATACTTACCGGTTGCGCAAGCGCTTGCTCCGGCGAGCCGCAACCAACCACTGCATGTTTAGGACTAGGGCGCCCTCCGGTAGATGGATTTTCCATTTTACCCGCAATACCACAAGTACAAGCCAGCACCTTACACTTGGTAGCACTTGCGCCTCCAGCGCGTGCTTCCGTCCAGTTCCAGTCTCCGTTCGAGTTCGAGTTCGAGATCCAGTCCAGTCCTGCCACGCGTCGCTAGTGTGCACGCCGTCCAGCCTAGTCCATCCCGCGTTGCCGTTGCGCACGCCGTCTTCCTCGCCTACGTTCTTCGGCGTGCCGCACCTGTACCGCTCGCCGTTCAGCTTCTCCGGGTGCGCCGCGTGTGTTACCTCGTCCGCAGCTTCGTTCCGCTCGTCGCCGACGGGACCTCCATTTTCGCCGGGCCCGCTCCTTTTCTTTCTGGGGGAGGAGTGGCGACGTGCATTGTCACACGTCACTTCGTGTCGACATCTCATTGGTGCATTTAGCCCAATCACTCCCGCGTGTCCATACGCGGCACCCATCTCGACCTTCCGCTGTCACTTGCAAACAGTGCGCAGCCGAGTGTAACATCCGCGTCGGTGGCCGTTACGAGTCTAGTAGTAGGAGTCTTTGTGCTCCGAGGCGGGCTCGAGCTAGCGCCGGACGGTATTGCACCAGTTGCTTCCTTCGGGACGCTGGAGCAAGTGGTTGGTACTTGTCGGAAACAGAGATCCAGGACGAGCTTCTGTGACTTCGTTGGGGCTTACAGACATTGTCGGAAGCAGCGCTCCTGGGAGTGCCTGCGACTTCAAACTTTGATTGATTTGGCTGAGGAGCTTGCGCGCCCCAGCTATCTATTGACGTCGTGTCTAGCGTAGGCGCAAACATGGATGAAGCAGCGATGCAGCACGCGGACAGCGTGCAGCAGATGTTCGCCTCGCTCGCGGCGATAATGCGCGAGCAGCAGCAGTTCATGGCACAGACAGCCGAGCTGCAGCGCCAGATGGCGGCGGCACTGCAATAGCAACAGCAGCAGCAATCCACCTCGCAGCAGCAGCAACCGTCGGTGGCCGACTCTTCGTCGCCAGACACGCGCGAGTACCGGGCCGAGGGCATGACCATGCCGAAGTTCTCCGGCACCAAGGACGACGACGTCGCGGACTACCTCTTCAGCGCCAAGCTCTACTTTGAGTCGAAGAACATCAAGTACGGCGCCGACTCGCCGCAGCAGCGCCCCTTGTCGCTCTTGGTGGCAAACTTGAAGGGACCAGCAGCGGCTTGGTACCGCGAGTACGTCTCCCACGACGGGAACTTCCTGCACTCGGTCACGCAGTTCGAGGAGCTGCTGACCAGCGCGTTCACGACACCCGATCGGCAAGAGCACCTGCGTGACCAGCTCCTACTCCTGCGCCAGAACAACTTCACCTGTCTCGAAGATTACGTGTCGGCCTTCCGGCACATCATCTGCAAGGTAGAGGAGATGAGCGACATCGACAAGGTCATGCATTTCCAGAAGGGGTTGGTCGTAGAGATCAAACAAGAGGTGAAGCTGCGCCAGTTCAGGAACACGACAGACGCAATTTCGTTTGCGCTCATGTACGACCGCACGCACGCTCTAGGATCGCGTCGAACCAACGTGAACCGCGGAGGCCAAGGTCCACAACGCCTTCAGCAGTCGTCACATCACGTCGAGGAGCCGACCCCACTGGAGATCGGGAGTTCGCGCTTCGTCTCTCGCGAAGAGTGTCTGCGAAGTAATCTTTGCTTTTACTGCAAGGAGCCCGGACACCGCCTGGCTACGTGTCCTAAGCGGCCAGCGCGTAACAACCCCCGAGGCTCATCTCGTCCTCCACAAGGGCGCGGTTCTTTCCGCGCAAACCAGGGCTCGTTTCGCCGCATTGTTGAAGACGACGACGCATCCGACGACGATGACGACGCCTACGCAGACAACCGCGACGACCACGTCGAGGTCATCAACAGTTTGCAGCTGAACATGGTGTCTCTCGACGCGAAGTTGTTGCCCAATCGTGAACTGTTGAGGTTCGAGGGAGCGATGAGCGGCCAGGCAGTGCAAGTCTTGATCGACAGTGGTGCAGAGCGCAACATTGTGCGTCCGGGCATCGCGCAGCACTACGTTGAGGCCACCAAGGTCACGGTCGAGCGCTTTGATGGCACGACAACCCCGGCGCGTACCGCACAGCAATGTTTGGAGACTGTCTGCTTTGATGGCAGAGTCTTCAACGATGTTTCTCTCATTGAATGGGAGGTATCTTCAAACCAAGACGTGATTCTCGGTCACCCGTGGTTAGTGCAGTTCAACCCGATCATCAATTGGCAAGCCGGAGTGATGCGCTTCCCCAACCACCGTGTAGTACATGACTTCGGTTCCGTGAACAGCAGTCTTGAGGTGGCGGGACCGACGGTGGCTTCAGTGGAAGTGAAACCGGAATTTCTTCAGCACCCGCTTCCCCCGAACCTGCGGCAGCAGCTCGATGACCATGTGCAGGCAGGCTACTTCAGTATGCCGTTGGGACCGAGCTCACTAGCAGCGCTGGGACACCAGACCTTACCACGCATCTTTGACGACGAAGGTGACGATGGTACAGACGCGTCGCCGCTGTGTGTTCTTGCGGCTGCGGAGTTCGAGAAGAAGGTGAAGGCTGACGAGTACGTCGAACTATATCATGTCACGGTGAAGACGTCGCCCAAGGTGAAGTCCGTGCCATTGCAGCTTCAAGCGGTTCTTGAAGAGTTCGCAGATGTCTTTCCAGCAGAGCTGCCACCTGGATTACCACCAAGCCGCTCCATCGAGCACGAAGCGGTCTTGAAACCAGGGGCGACGCCAAGCAACCGAGCTCCCTTCCGCCTCTCGAAGGTTGAGCAGGAAGCATTGGACATCTTTGTGGCAGAGCTGCTGAAGAAGAACTGGGTCGAAGTGTCGGACTCTCCCTGGGTATCGAACATCTTCGGCGTGCCGAAAAAGGATCCCGCGACGGGCAAGTTCCCATCCCGCTTGAGTGGTTGCACTCAAACAACCCGCACATGTCGATTCGATGGGTCATCGACTATCGCTTGGTGAATGCCGCCTCGGATGTGGCTAAGATCCCGCTACCGCACATCGAACAACTCTTCGATCGCATGGTGGGCGCAGTGGTCTTCTCTATTCTCGACCTCGCGAGTGGATACCACCAAATGCGCATGTCTCCGACGTCAAAACAGTGCACGGCATTCAGGATGAACCATGAGATCTATCATTGAAACGTGGCGCCCATGGGTCTGGCCGGCATGCCAGGCACGTGGACACGCCTGATGCGCAAGCTGCTGAGTCATCTACTGTTCGTGGTCGTTTATCTTGACGACATCTGCATCTTCTCGCGATCGATGGCTGACCACGTTGAGCACTTCCGACAAGTCTGCGAAGTCCTGCGCGCTAACAAGCTTTACGCCCGTCCTGACAAGTGCGACTTCGGGCAAGCCTCGGTGGACTTCCTTGGCCACACCATCTCTGCTGATGGTTTGCACGTGGACGCTCGCAAGACTCGAGCCATCGCAGAGTGGACCGAGCCATGCAACATCTAGGACCTCCAACGCTTCTTGGGCCTCGCCGGGTACTATCGTCGCTTCATCCACCAGTTTGCGACGTTGACACTGCCCCTGCGCTCTCTGGTCAAGAAGGATGTCGCTTGGGTATGGAACGAACACCAGCGCCAAGCTTTCAATGCCATTAAGCTCGCGCTCCAGCACGCTCCGGTGCTTCGTCTGCCGGACTTTGAAAAAAACATTCATCGTGACAACGGATGCCAGCCATGCGTGCATTGGTGGAGTGCTCTCTCAGATGCATGATGGCAACGATCGCCCCGTGGCTTTCTTCAGCAAGAAGCTGGGACCTCACGAGCTGAACTGGCCTGTTCACGAGAAGGAGCTCTTTGCGATCAAGCAGGCGCTTACACGTTGGCGTCATTACCTCCATGGAGTCTCGTTTGAAGTGTACACGGACAATTCGGCGTGCAAGTGGTTTTTGTAGCATCCACGCCTGTCGGGTCGCCTGGCCCGCTTGCTCGACTTCTTTGCGTCCTTCCAGTCCACTCTGCATCATCGTCCAGGAGCTTTGAATGTCGTTGCGGACGCGTTGTCGCACCCCCCTGATGCTTCATCGAGTCCGGGGGAGGGACAGGAGGATTGTGAGTCCAAGCCCGAGCCGGTTGTAGTGTGTACGGCGTGTTTGACGTCTACCACATGCACGAACATTCGAGACGTGGTCTCACGACGTACCATGGCTACGGCGAAGCTCCAAAGCATACCGTCCCGGGATCAAGCTGTGATGCTGGCCGTCAAACCGCCAGCCACAAAGGCACTCGGAGTTGGCACAGCACAGTGGTGCATGAGGTTGAACGCAGCGTCAATGGAGGACAGCACGGTGATCAGCTCACTTCAGCTGGATAACCAAACGAAGCGGGCGTTTCAGAAGGCATACGGCAGAGATCCAGTCTTCAAGCCACTGTGGAAGTCCAGACACTCGTCGGAAGAGTACGAAGTCATTCGCGGGCTGATCTACTTGAAGAGTGACGACAATCTACGCCGCCTTTGTGTACCAAACAACCGAAAACTTCGGCTCGATGTCATCCACAACGCGCACGATGCTGCCATCATGGCGCACCCTGGGATCCGCCGCACACAGCTAGCTGCAGCTCAGTGGTACTTCTGGCCGAGCATGGACCTGGATATCAAAGCCTACGTGCAGAGTTGCGAGTCTTGCATGAGGTACAAATCGAGCACGGGGCGGAAGTCAGACAAGCTTCAACCAATTCCGTTACCGGCAGCTTGTTGGGATGTTGTCTCGACTGACTTCATCACGCATTTGCCAGTGTCCGACGGCTTTGATGCGATCATGGTTGTGGTGGACAAGTTGTCAAAGCGTCCAGTCTACATCCCGACGCACACCACAGCGACCGCGGAAAACACTGCCAAGCTGTTCTTCAACAATGTCATCCGGTAATATGGAATCCCATCGACTATCATCTCCGACCGCGACCCGAAGTTCACGTCGAAGTTCTGGAAAGCTCTTGTGCAGCTGATGAAGATCAAGCCAGCGATGACGACTGCCCACCGAGCGCAGGCCGACGGCCAAACTGAGCGTCAGAATCGGACTCTCGAGGACTCGTTGCGATGCTCTATCTCGTACCATGGCAACGACTGGAATGAGCAACCGCCCATGATTGAGTATGCGCACGCAACACTGGTGTCCACCTCGTCAAAGCTGTCGCCCTTCTTCGTCGACACCGGCCGTCACCCTAAGAACCCATTGGGTAGTGCTGGGAGCGATCAGCCGGTGGCGAGGTCTCGCGTAGAGTACGCGTCTCGATTTCTTCAGCATCGTCAAGAGGTGATCGAACGTGCTCGGAAGAATCTGTTGGATGCGTAAGAGGCTAAAAAGAAGTTCTACGACCGGCGTCGTGCAGCAAATCCATTCAAGGTCGGCGATCTAGCCTTGCCGTCGACGCAAGACCTGAACATCTTGCACGCCACTGCCGAAACGACTCTTCGCTCACGGAAGCTTATCCCGCGATTCATCGGTCCGTACCCCATCCTGGAACTGCACGGCAACGTCGCACTGCTGGATCTACCGGCCAACTTGAAGCACATCAGTCCACGCTTTAA
Organism: Phytophthora sojae; assembly: GCF_000149755.1. Taxonomy (NCBI): domain Eukaryota; phylum Oomycota; class Peronosporomycetes; order Peronosporales; family Peronosporaceae; genus Phytophthora; species Phytophthora sojae. The sequence continues at coordinate 1,464,443 of NW_009258124.1, forward strand.
CATCGACAAGCTCAAGGTATACAACAGCAACCCTGATCGCTTCGTCGGTCGTGTGATCCCGAAGTCGACCCCTGTGATCTTTGATGACGACAGTGAGCCGCTACATGTTGTCGAAGCCCTGATCAAGAAACGGATCTTCAACCGTCAACCTGAGTATTTGGTCAAGTGGCACGGGCTCCCTCACCATGAGAACACGTGGGAACGCGAGCGCGACATCAAACACGTCAGTCACTGGCAAGCGCTGCTCCAGCACGGGCCTAGTGAAATTCTCTTCAACAGAGTTTTCACGGTACTTTTCCTTACACCGAGGGTCTACGGTACTACCAACTTCAACTTCGGCAACTTCAACGTCCAAGGTGCCGGGACTCGCTCAAGTCGGGGGGGGGGAGTGTAATGATCTGCACATGCAAGCGCAGAGCAATACGACAACATCCGATGAGTCCGCGCACAGAGAACAGGAGTTGCCGTCTGCATACTTACCGGTTGCGCAAGCGCTTGCTCCGGCGAGCCGCAACCAACCACTGCATGTTTAGGACTGCGCGCCACGAGGGCGCCCTCCGGTAGATGGATACCAACAAACAGATAAAACAACAATTCAGTTTCCATTTTACCGCAATACCACAAGTACAAGCCAGTACCTTACACTCGCTCTGTCGAGCTCTCCCCGTGGTGTGGCTCAGCCGGTGGGCGCGGAACTAAAATGTTTTGCACTGCAAGCTTATAGCGAATTTCGCTTTCGATCTCGAGAAAGCGCCCAATACAACTAGGTTTAACTTCTTCAAAGCCAGCAACTTCCTGATTCCAGCTATGCGGGTGTTCTACAGCGCATTGGGTGCACTACACGCAAGTCTCTTTGGCATGCACACGGGGCCATACTGCTGATGTCAAGATAACACTATCCAGGCTGCACTGTGATCGATATCGTGGGCAATAGGTTCATAGCAAGTAGCGTACAGACAGCAGACTAGGACAGCCGTAGCCGCCGGGTACGTAGAGAGAAAGGTATCTAGTATGCGGGGCTGAAGCAGAGCTGGCCCTGAGTGCAATCGGCGTTAACCGCATAGAATAAAATAGAAATAAAACAAGATAATGTCCTATACATGTACTGCAGTGCTCACAGCACATCAATGCACACATCAATGCATTTGCCCCAATGAAGCGGACCATCGAGGCATCATCTACGGATCGCTCGCAATTCAAAGGCGCCCTACTACACTGCTACAACACTCTCCTTCAATACTAGCTTGCATCCAAGCCGACGCACAGCAACAATAGTAGCTGTAGCTGCCGACAATAATAGCCGATGCCTAAAAGTCGCGGCGCGATGCTGGGCGCTGTATAAAACAAACTTACATCATCATCCGAAGTGCCGGTAAAATGCAAGCATTAAACGCTCCGTTTTCACAGGTTTTGGCCAAAAGCTGACGCAATCTTTCGTTTAAAACAAAGGGTGTTACACCCCTGAGCGTTGTGCTCTTAGCATTCGCTAAGAGAACTTGAGTGTACTGTAGGCAGCTTTGGCGCCAAGTTCGGTCTCTCGTACTGCAGCCCCGCGTAATTGCTAGCACCCTATAATCAGCGAGAAAATTTCCAGCGTGCCTGTTACTGCGGCTATCCTCGGCGACGGAGAAGCAACGTGCAGAAGTTCGTTACGGCTGCCTTGGGATGAAGATAGTGTACCGGTATGGATCTACTGTACTTGTACTTACGTAGTATTGTTCTGGTCCATTCAATACACGCCCAGTGCGTCGTCCAGCAGCACCTCATCCAGCTTCTGTAAGCACGTCTGGCAGATATCTTCGCCGATCTTGACTATGGTGTCGGTGAACTGTTTCAAAACTGTACCGGAAGCTGGTGCCGTGCTGAAGTTGATCGGGACGAAGCGGATGACCGACTCCATCACTGTACTAGGCATTCCCTTCCCAGAGCTCGGGGAGGGCCGCACGATGGCCCACCCAGTTTCATCGAGGTGCATGGCAGTAAATGCGCCTTCACCCTCCGTGAACTTTCTCCAGACGATAACCTCGCGGTCGGCTTCGTGATATCACCGAGAAATGCTGTGCTGGACGAGCGTGTTGCCTCCTGGTCCGACGATGCGGCTTTTAGTAATCTCCGTGTCCTCGGGAATCCACGAGCCTTCGATCGCCTCATAGCCCGGGTAATTCGCCAAGCGGCAAGTCCCATCAAGAAGTGCACGCACTCGCTCGAATGCGAACGGCGTGGTCATCGTTCCCACTAACTCGTGGTAGCGTGCATTGGGCTTCACAGTCCGCGACGGGTTAAAGAAGACTTGAGCATCTTCGCAGCTGTCCACGTCCGTCTCCACTGCTGCCTCCTTGAAAATACTGTCCGTCCTCGCATAGACCTCGTCCAGCTCCTCAATAAAGGCTTCGTACAGCACCACGTCGGGCGATTCCGTGCGCGGTTTCTTGGCCGTAAAGCCAGCTTCTTCAGGCTGTTCTTCACTGATTCTCTTGCGTATCAGCACCGCCAGATCCCGGATCAACGCTGACCTCCTCTCCACCGTCTTACAGAGTCGTCGGCGCTGCTCCTCTGCATTAACTCGAGCCTGCAAATGTCTGTGCGCCAGAGCCTTCCACACTGCAGCATGACCCACTCCCGCTTCCTTACTGGTCTCGGTGGCTTCTCTTCTTTTCTGTAGCGCCGCTAACTGCGCTGACAGCTCCTCCGCTTGTCGGTACAGAGCGCGCTTCTGTTCCTTCTGCACCTCGAGCCACCGGAGGCTCTCAATCGACTGTTCCTCCACGCAAGCGGAAGAAGCGGGCGGATCGAAAGGAGGCGGCCTATAACCGCGCTGTTGAGCTCCTTGGTGAGGAGAAGGTTCAGGAAAATCGACGCGAGTGGGATTCTTGGGAAACGGAGTTTGCAGGGCGACAATGGGAGCAGTCAGAGGGAGTAATTCTGCAACTCCTCCAACAAGGATTGTCAGAGCGAGTTATTCGTGCCATTCTTCCTGTGGGTGGAAGTCGAGTCGCAAGATTAAGGAAAGTTCTAAAGGAGGGAATTGATACCTTGCACACCCGTCGCAGTCGCGCGGCGCCGGCGCATGCCTTTATTGACTCAGACTTGGCTACATTCAAGAACCACTGCTTGACATGGATACTGGAAGACGGCTTTCCCTGTCCACACAGACGACCTCGCCAGTTCTTCAACGAACCAGGCCTTACTTGGAAAGTGGTCCATGCTCGATACGAAGACGATGTCAAGCGTGAAGACCCCAACGCTCGCACGATGAGCTACTCTCGTTTCATACAGTATGTTCACAAGTTGTACCCCGCCGTCCATCTATCCAGAACTACTGAGGACGATTGCGATTGCTGCACTCGGCTCGATATTCAGCTTGGCCAAGATGGCATCAGCGACGAAGAACGGGAATGTCTCCTTCAGAAAAAAAAATGCATCTTAGTGAAGCTATCGCACAAAGACGTTTTGTTTCGACTTTCATCAGAAACTACTCGGCTCTTCATGTCCCGGAACAGTATCTACCGCGCGATATCATTCCAGATACAGCCGATGATAACGATGCTGGTGTCCGTTCAGTGGCTTTTACGGATGAATCACAACCAAACGAGCATGATATGAGCTGCAATAGCGATGACAATGGTGATGTTGATGCTCCTATCGCCGAGCCAGGTGGACCAACCTCGTACCAGAACTGTCGGGTGCAAATTCAAGTGGAAGACTACGGTGGTGGAATATCGATGCCTTACTTTGGTCATTCGCGTCCTTCAATCGACTATTACAACAGTAACCTCATACTGCAGAACTTCGTCGTGGCGGACATCAGCCACAATGTGAATCAGGTTTTCCTCTACGATGAGCGCGCTCAGGGCAAGGACGCTAACGCACTTTGCAGCTTGCGACTGTGTTATCATCTCACCAAAGTCCACGAGGCAGCAAGTAAAGGGTTTCTTGCTGCGGAAATCAGCTTCAGCTTGTTGGACAATTGTGTTGGGCAAAATAAGTCCAAAGCTGTTCTGATGTTTTTCGCAATGCTCTCGATTGTGTTCCCCTACAGAAAAGTTGTTTTATGCTTTCTGCTTCCGGGGCACTCTCATAACGTTGCTGATCGTGTCGTTGGCTGGTGTCGTAAGGCAACTCAAGATTAGAATTTGTACTCGCCGTCTGACCGTTTGAAGGAAGTGAACAACATGAAGGGGGTGAGCGGTGTGTTCTTTGATCACAATGACCCAAAGAGACCGTTTTTTTGTGGGATGGAACGATTTACTTAGCAAATATTTTCTACCGCCACCGTCGGGGTACACTGCTAACTATTTGTTTGAGATTGATCAAGGTATTTGTACTGCTCGCAAAACGGTTGACTCACCGGACTCTGAATCGATCTCGTTCGCAATGATGAGCACTGACAACGTCGACAGCATTCGGAAAGCGGTCTTGGCGGAACTGTTTGGGCCTGCAGTCACAAGCATCTTTCAGGCGTCGATTTCGTCAGTCCAGCTTCCGCGTCACCCGGTCAAAGAGCTGCCGGAGAAAAAAAATGAAGTCACTGGCGGCCGAATACTTCACAATACCACCGCAATACCTCAGCTACTACCCGTGTGGTGTAGCGGGATCGGCCAAAATCTGGTTAAGGCTTGATCGAGCTTCCCACCAGCGCCCAGACACCGACTAACGGAGGGGGTCCCCCAACGATCCGTGATCGGCTGAACTTGTTCTCACCTTGTGTACCCGTCGACAGGCTGGATCTGCTCTCTCGGGGCTCCGAAGATGCAGCACTTGGTGAAGATCGAGTGTCTTGGCGTGACGCGGGGATAACTTGTGGAGCAGCGCGGGAATCTTCGCTCTGCGTCCGAGTATACGTTCCGATCGAGGGTTGTTCGCTGCGATCGGTCGGCCTGGAGTCGATCCAAGGCCTGTAGTTGCCTTTCCGGGTGTGTCCCTTCCTTTCCTGGGTTGCTTACCGCTTCCTATAGCGGGATCGAGGTTGATCGAGAGGAGAAACGATCGCCGGCCAAGCAATATCCGGTCGATCGGGGGCTCGCACACAAGAAATAGATCGCTAGAGTAGGTCAAGCTGGCCAATGTATTAATCCAGTCTTAACCGTACCACTAGCTCACTGTCCAAAGTGTCGATGCTTGCCGAGGCCAATGTAGTTCCTGGGACGACTTGTGCTCTTTGGTGCAAATTCTCTTCTCGAGAAGGAATCGCAGGGACTCGGCAGTCTTGGATCACGGGTGGGGCCAATTAGATTCCCCACGACGTACGCTGGTCGAGGCCAATATGTGCTTCCTCGCCACGTTTCCAGGCCACTTGCGTTGTACCGCGCAAATTCTCTTCTGATTTATGTTTAGCTGGTCTCTCCCTACTGCTACCATCTTGCTTACCCTCCTACAACCCCACGATTACTGGATTCTTGCCCCGACTTCGTCCTCCATGTGCGTCCCATCCTGGTCGATCCACGATCGGCCCCGATCGGCGATCGACTCCGATCGGCCCTGATCGGCGATCGACCCCGATCGGCGACCCACGATCGGCTCCCGATCGGCGATCGGAGATCCACTCCCGATCGATGACTTATGCCGGTTGCCATGCGCCGCCGATCTATCCCCTTCTGTCCTCGGCCATCCCAGATCTGCGGGTTCTGTCGTCGATCTGGACTTGGGTCGGTCCCGAATCACGCCACGGTTCGGGCACGATCACCCACAATCCGGCTTGCCACATGTCCTGCCTTACGCGCCGGCGTCATCGGACCACCTGAGACCTCCCGAAGAACTCCTTCTGATCCGTAGATCCTTGCTGCCTGTCTCTCGATCGCCGATCTCCCACGCCTCCAGTCGATCGGCCCTGCCGCCTTTCTCGGAGAACAATTCTTATTCAGCACTTCTCCACACCCGAGTGTACCTGAAGCCATTCTCAATGCTCCTGTTCAAGATGGTACGACTCCGGGTGGACCCGACACTGATGATCAAGGAGCTCACAAGCAAAAACAAAAGAAGCGTAAACCAGGTCGACCCCGAAAAAGCCCCTCTCACCCCCGTAGCAACCAGCCTTCCATACTGCAGTTTTTCAGCGCAAAACCAGCTAGTAGTTAGGCCAAGTACATCCTAGTCCGTGCATTCATTACCCACATACATAATACATTAGTATTTAGGAGTGTGATATGGTTACCGGTTTGTGGTGAGAGCACCGGGGTCCGGATGGAACCCCGGGGTCCCGCCATTCGTTTCATATAAGGCGAGATTTGCTGTATTTATAGCGACCACCTGCTAGATTTACGATAAATCGAGGTGCATAAATGGGTGGAGACCTAGAATTACGCTAAAAGCGCCACAATTGCACTTTTGAAAGTGCAATTGTGGCTGTGCAGCTGCAATTCTGTCGGTTTTTATCCACAAACACCTACACGCACGGCAATTATGCATAAGAGGGTGGATGTGCTGGGCCAATGCATGGCTGCTTGCAGGCCCTCCCAAGTCGATATATATATGAGGAGGTGGATTTATGCATAATTTTAGCAGGTCGTGTATCTTCTTTCACACATATTTAGGAGCAGGCTTTGCCATATTTAGCGTCTAAAATGGTCGGCAAAATAACTGCAAAGCACAATACCACTTGCATATAAATTAACACAGATTATGGTCACTTCAAATTATGCTCGTTTCATCAAAATTAAATACGTAAATGGCTCAAACCACCCCAAACTTTGACGATGCCCTCGGAAGCATCTAAAACATGTCCTAGCACGTTTTCACGCTCTGGTTGCTGCTAGTTTAGGTAGTAGTAGCATTCCTATTTACCTACCCATGAGACCACCACTTAGCTGTCCATTGTTGATACTGAAGCTCAGTTGTTTGAAGGGTCGCATGAGCGCTATTTTTAGAATTGACCTGATGGCATGCATTTTCAGTCGAGTGGTTGCACTTCATAGCATGCTCTGCGTTTAATAATGCTCTTCCTCCCGAGTGCAATTGCTAATCATTTAGAGCACAGGCAGGGCTATCCGAAGAAGTACTTATCCCCATGTAGAATGACCTAACGGATTTAAAAGACTTTTGACCTAGCATAGCAAATGACGGCTTTTCGTGACCTTCCAGTAAATAATCTGTGTTAAATGTTTTGACTACATGAAAGGCACTCAACACACGCCAAGTGCATCGTCCAGAAGCATCTTCTCCAGCTGCTCAATGCACGACTGACATTCCTCTTCGCCCACCTTGATAATGGTGTCAGCAAACTGTTTCACTGTTACACCCGTAGAGGCGGCTGAGCTGAAGTTGATAGGGACGAAGCGAGTGACAGATTCCAGCACGGTTCCAGCGCCACCACCCACGCAGCTCGGCGAAGGACGAACGATATTCCAGCCTGTTTCATCCGAGTGCATGCCAGCGAACTCTGCCTTGCCTTCAGTGAACTTCCTCCAGACAACGACGACCCGGTCAGCCTCCTGGTACTTTCGCATAACCGTGTGCTGGACGAGCGATCCAGCGACGACAGGAATGTCCACCCGTGCCTTCACGATGGTCGTATTCTCCGGAACCCACGGGCCTTCAATCCTCTCGCGCCCCATTCGGTTCTCCATGCAGCAGACACGGCCAACCTGAGCATGTACTCGCTCGTAGGCGAACGGAGTGGTGGACTTGCCCACAAGTTCGTGGTAACGCGAATCCTTCACGACTGCCCGCGGCGCATTGTAGAAGCCAAACGAATCATCACACTCCAGCTCTTCCCTGTGCGCTGCTGTCTCCTTGAAAATGCTGTCCGTCCGCGCGTAGGCCTCGTCCAGTTCATTGATGTACGCTTGGTACAGTGCCATGTCAGGCGACTCTGTGCGGGGTCTTTTTGTAGCAGATCCAGCTTCTTCCGGTTGCTCTTCACTGAACCTCTTCCTTATAATCACTCCAAGGTCTCGTATTAACGCCGACCTCCTATGGACAGCTTCACAGAGTCGTCGCCGCTGCTCTTCCGCGATCATCCTGCCCTGCAAGTGTCTGTTGGCCAGTGCCTTCCACACTGCCGTCTGTGCGAAGCCCATGCCTTGGCTCGCATCGGCATCTTTCTTCTTCTGCTGCAACATTGCCAACTGGCTCGAGAGCTGCTCCACTTGTCTGTAGAGCTCCTCCTTCTGCGCCTTCTGCTTCTGCCTGTACGTGCTGCGTCTGATGGCGTCTCGGGATCGAACGTTCTCCACCACGGGAGGAGGAGACGAGGCCGAGGCGACGCTCTCGCTCTCGGCCGACGTGCAGTCGCTGTCTGTGTGGTTTTGGTCGCTGTTGCTGTCGAAGAGCGGGTCTTCCAGTAGCCCGTCGACGGGCGAGACGTCGAGCATCTGCAGGGCGATCTCGGTGCCTTGGAGCGAGAGCAGCGACTCGTCCTTGTCCAGCGACTGCAGCAGCTCATGGCCGGAGATCGAGGGGTCGTCCAGCGTGCACAGGAAGCCCGCGACTTCGTCCAGACAGAGTGAGTCGGTCATTCTACTATAACTTAATGTATTGCACGCGTCTTGCGCTCTAGCAGAGACGATTCGAGAATGCGACGGTAGACACAGCATGGGCAACGTTTGGGCAGACCAGCTGATCGCGTAATCTGACTGCCGTAATCCGAGTGGGGGTAGGGCGGTAAAGCAATCTTCGAGAGCCAATCAAATCGGCGCTAGGAATGATGGTTGTGTGGTGCACACGGTTATATTAACCAATCAGAAGCGTCTGTCGACAGCAACGGCAACTTACCACCTTGGCACCGCACTGCTCATGCAATGACTCTGTGGGCGTAGCGCGGCTCGGCAGCTCGCAAGCAGGCTTATTACCGAAGGTGCTGCAGTGTGCAGTGCAGAACTACGTGCACACGCGCTTCGAGGACGCGCCAGGCCGCACCATGGCGAAGAGGGAGGTGCGCTTCAAAAACATGCCCATCACAGCCGACGTGGTGGAGGAAGAGAGTAACGAGAGTAAGATCGAGCTGCTGACAATCTAGAAAATGGTCAGGAGTCTGGCCGCTAGCTTTTACTCCAGTGGCGCTGGCGCCGGTGTTGCGCAAGCCCGGCGGGGCGAGATAACATACAACAGCGTACCACAGGCCGGCATCAGGCGCTGCCTACCGCAGTTCCTGCCGCGAACTACATAGCGTAAGTGACGCGGCCAAACCCGGCTGGCGCCCCGTCATTATTGGAGCCCATGCGCCCTATACAAATTTATAATTCTATATATATTAAATTTGAAAAATAATCAGGAGATCACGGCGTCGGAAGTGAGAGCGCCAATTGTACGTACAGTAGTTCGTAGTTGTACGTTTGGGGCACTCGGGGTGCGATATCTGGATTGGTGTTGTCGATCAGCTTTGAATAGCGGCAGGCACACAATACATCGTGTTGTGCAATGGCTTTCTTCTCTTGACTTACGCTGTCATGTTGATGTAGATGAACATTCATTCGTTCAATGCGAAAGGGCACTGGAGATGCGTGTGCGGAAGGGGTACAATCATTAACAACTTTCTTCGATCACCCTCAAAATGTCCATTGCGATGCTTCTGCGCTGGTCGTGTTGCTCCGAGTTGTGTCTTGTCCTTGACCATTGCCCGATGTGCCATCGAGGGCATCGATGTACCTGGTTTGCGCCTCCACCGCGGCGATAAGCGGCGACAGCCACCGTACACGACCACTGGCAAAAACCAAGGCGAGCAGATCCCAGATCTTGATCTTTTTTATGACGAATCGTCATATCCCAGATCTTGATCTTTTTATGACGAATCGTCATAAAAAAGATCAAGATCTGGGATCTGCTCGCCTTGGTTTTTACAATCATCATTCAGAATGATCCATTCGGTGTTTGTTGTACTGAAGTACGTAACTCTTTTTTAACTGGTTTTTACAATCATCATTCATTCGGTGTTTGTTGTACTGAAGTACGTAACTTTACTGTTGTTTACTGTAGCGTGAGAGCGATCACCGCAGGATGCTTCGGTTTGATGTGCCGGGGTACACGCTCCCGATCATTTATGAGCAGTCGCTGCTGAGCCTTCAAGGGGTTTCCACGTTTGTTGGGTAGATCACAAAAGTAAACATATGGATTATAGCACTTGGAATGTACTAACGAAGTTGTTCTCAACCGAGGAGCTGGCTGTGAAAATCGCGGCCAAGCACTTCTGATCACTACCTATGGTCAATGCATGTACAGATCATGATTAGTCACGCTGAACAGAAATCGTCATCATACAAGCACCAAGTACATGTAAGGTGGTTGTACGATATAGTACACGTTTTGTACATGATGGCAAGACCACTGGTCTTAGACCAGTCAAGTCGCAGCAGAGAACGTAAATCCGCGCGGGGGCTCTTCTCGATACTCTGGTTCATTCCAGAGGTCCGGATCCGTCCGTCTTACCAGCTCCTGGGGTTAACGTTGGACAAGCACTGCCGAATGGCCAGGTTGCTCTCTACCTTGAGCTCAGCTTCGCACGGGGACAAGGGACATTGGTCACAGTGGATACCACCGGCACCTAGTGAACCCTGATCTTCAGGATTCGCCAGCAGAACGAGACACCGTCAAGAACAAGAAAGAGGAAGCTGTAGAAGAAGAAAAAAAACAGTAAGACCACCACCAGGATTTTAATGGCCAAGGCCAAATAAAGTCACTTACTACTACACGTATTGTACATGTATTGGCAAGCATCAGTCGTGACACAACTATATTAAAATAACACACACTTGCACATTATGATAGAGGGACATAGCAGGTGACTCACTTTGCTCCAAGGCAACTGACCGGCTTAGCACGCAGGTTTTCCGCAGCATTCAAACACTCACGCCCGGCCGCGGACGAGCTCCGCCCTTCGATCGCAGAGGGGAGTTGAGCATGGAGCCGCCAGGCGCAACGGCGGAGTGGTCGCAACGATCACCAACCGTGACGCCCAGTACCAAACTTGAGTCGGTCGCACCGAGACCCGACTAAGTCCCATCAGCAGGGAAGTTGGCAACAGTCTGTTGCTCCCTATATATTAATACATGTAATGTACGTGCGTGCCTCTGGCTCTTGAGCATTCCGGTACATGCATTACTGTACACTCCACGACAAAAAGATATGGACACCACCAAAAGTGGCTGTAACTTCGTCATTTTTTATCGTTTTAAGTTGCGGTTTGGACTAGAGTTGCAGAACACGCTGATAAAGATCTGCACGCTACTAACACGCGCGTTTTTGCGCTTCTTCAGGTAGCTCACATACAAATCACTGGTTCTGCCCAGGTGACAAAACTTATGGACAGGTAATCCCCATACAAAATCCTATATAAACCAAAACCCCTTACAAATGATACGAATTGGACTTTTGTATGGGGTGACAAAGGAACCAGCCTCACGGGGATACTCGTGACGTTAGACAAAGATCTGATGGCATTATCGTGTACTAGAAGATGTGTTTAGTAACCTGTAATAAATTCATCCTTCATCGCACAAAACTGAGCAAGTAGTAAGCAATTGAAATTTCGAGTGGTGGCTGCCATGTATTATCTGATGATTTGCGAGGCACGTTCAGTTGCATCCTAGTTAGTGCCAATTTGTAGCTCTGTATGCTGCTATCTCTTGGATATACGATTGTCTTCTCCATTCTAAACTGTTGGTAGATGATATATGGCTCAGTACTAAGGTAGAGTGGAGAAATCATGGGTTCCTTTGTCACCCCATACAAAAGCCCAATTCGTATCATTTGTAAGGGGTTTTGGTTTATATAGGATTTTGTATGGGGATTACCTGTCCATAAGTTTTGTCACCTGGGCAGAACCAGTGATTTGTATGTGAGCTACCTGAAGAAGCGCAAAAACGCGCGTGTTAGTAGCGTGCAGATCTTTATCAGCGTGTTCTGCAACTCTAGTCCAAACCGCAACTTAAAACGATAAAAAATGACGAAGTTACAGCCACTTTTGGTGGTGTCCATACCTTTTTGTCGTGGAGTGTATTACTATCACAGCTGAGAGCAACACGGGCGACCTTTTCTGTGACATTGCAATACGGGTAGGTACCTAGATTTTCGCTCGGTATAACGTCGCGCAAAGACTTATGGTGGTGTGAGCATTGCTCAGTCAGCTTTTGATCACATCGGTGGCTGCAAACTTTTTAAAGCTTAAGACTACTATCACATACACATTACCAGAACGGTACCGGGCTCATTCGTCTCTGGCGAATGGCACGGCCAGGTCCAACCCGTGCCGTGCTGCTGCAGTTCCCTAAAAATCCCTTGGCATGACTATGATACGTTCGTCCCCAAAGAAGCGACGGAAAACCAGTCGCTGCCGCACTTCCACCGCCTCACCAGAATTCAACGCGATTTCGTCGGAAAAAGTAGCAGTGTAAGTGTTTTCTAAATAATGCAATTCAAAACTCGACTTCGTCCGCAATCGCGCTATAGACACATTCAACGCGATGCAATATTGCGAGTTTTCACGGCCAGGTCAGGGGGTCGGATACTTTTTTCTCCACGAGTCAAGGCGACTCGAGTACTAGTGGGGAAATTTACGAGACCATACTTGCGACTCACAAGTTGAGCGTAACGCCAACATTTACCTAGAGATCACGAACGTTCTAAAAAATTCAGAAGGTAGTGGGTAAGGTTGCAAATGGTGAGGTTTGTATAAGCCACGCTATCCTACAGCAGTAAGTTAATGATCTAGATACCACCGTCGCTTCCGAGCCTACACATCTCATCCGCCCGCCGCATAGCTGAAACGGTCCATGCAACTTCTGCTTAATTTTCCCGCGGGCAGCATCGCGGTCCCTGCGCCCCATCGTCGTCGCCTTCCCCCCGAAAACCGAAGTCCTCTCCACTGCACTTGTCCAAGCCGATCTGCATTCCTTGCTGCCGTATACGTTGCAGGCCATCGTGAAGCGCCCCTGCAGCGCTGTGGATTCCCCAAGGCGCTCCATATAGCTCCCTTAACACTGCAATTTCTGCCCCAAATTCGCCGGTATCACCCACCCACGTCGCAGGCCAGCTCCTTGTGTCGCAGGCTACGTTAACATACAACATGTCTCTGGTCGTTACTGCGGTACCTCCGTGGACCCCCCACAGGCCCCGCCTTCCGGCTGACGGTCAAAGACCGCCGCAATACGCCGCCGCACGTAGCGGCGCAGACATCCAGCTTGGTCTGCGGTGTCATCCCCGAGCTGCCCGGTCGTGGCATGCGAGCACACCGGCCAGGTGCACACGGTCCACCGGGGGCTTGACCGGAATTCGTGGGCTTGTCCCGGGACCAGATTTGACCAACTTGACCAGATGGGACCAGTTTAGACCAGCTGCCTGTCCCGGTACATATCCCGGTAGGCTCACGATACAATAAGAGCGACACCCCCTCTTTCAATACTAAACCTAAATGAATTTTGTGACCGAAGCAGCTGAAATTTGCTCTTTGCGCTCATTCAGCGAAACGACGGACGGAAGCCAAGGCAGGCGGCGTGCCACGACGGAGGAAGCTCCGTCCTCATGGTGAGTTATTAGAGCTGTTCTAGTGGTGCTTGACTATGCAATAACGTGCATCCGCGCTGTGCTTCTGGTTTGCTGCTGCTATAGGCCTCGCATCAAAGATATCATGCGAGCAGCGGGCTGAGTCATGGGGTGATCTTCTGCTTAGCAGCTGCCGTGCTCCTGCTTTTGTGCGCTCGCCGGAACGGTAAGTAGTGCTTCATCGTATTCAGGTCACTGTATTATGGCTCGACGCGTGCTTCATCACCGCTGCTTACGTTATTATGACCGCGTGTCAGGCTCCTTCGCTACGATCCCAGCTCCGATTGCATCTTAACGCTGGAGCTCTGCCTCGCTGTAGCAGCTCTATTGGTGGAATCTACTATTGCCAGGGCTGTTCCTGCTCCAGCGCGCATATCCATGAAGCCAGCGACTCTGTTGCAGCCCCAGTGCTGTGTAATTTCTACCGGTAAGGCTGCTATTGTCTGGCCTCAAACAATGAACGCGTTCTAACTCTAAGATGCAATGTGCTGCACCTTGAAACAGATATTATAGCGATGCTTATCAAGTAATATTTAAGTTCAACTTAAAAATGATGTGATGTTTTGCTGGCCTTCTCTTGCTTGACGTTGTTCGCAGTGCTGGTTGTCGCTGTTTGGTCCACATCTTCGTTTCGTTTTTCGACAGCTATCACACGACGGCCGAGGACGCTTGTTTGAAGCTGGAGCTGAGGATGTTGTTGCCTGCTCTTCTTGTCGTCCATCCGACGGGGCGATTGACGTTGGAGCTGCCGGGACTGTTTTGGCCGCTACTTGTTGATCACGAAGACGCATACGAACAGCATTTTGACCCAACTTGGAGCCAGGGTACCGTTTAAGGTACTCACTGTGGAATAATTTCCACTTCCCCTTGCACCCTTTGCCTAACGATACTGCAATTAGGCGAAACTGGGCTTCAGTGTCTAGGTCCCATTGAGCCAGTTGGTAAGTTGCTGCTGCAGATGATAGTGTGATCGCGACTGGAGTATTGATGCCCGCGTCGTTAACCTGTTCGGCACCGATAAGTTGACCTTGTTCACAGGTGAGCGGGTCATTGGAGGCAGCTGGTGCCGGTGTAGAGGAAGTTAATGTGGCTGCCGGTTGCTGTGGCTCTGACGGGATGCTAGTGAGGGACCCGGAGACCCTAGCTCTACGCTCGGTAGGTGCGCATAGTCTATCATCCAACGATCTGGTATCCTGATCAGCTTGTAAATCGGATGAAGACCTGGCTGACGCCTTTTCCTCGTCATCTCCATCGCCTTGGGCCTTCTTGACGCGATTTTTCGATCGCTTCGCCGACCCCCAGCGACGATGCAGGAACTCGGCGGATTTGGACTCAATCCCGTCACACATTGCCGCTGCGAAATTAAAAACCTCTACATATACCTGCCGTTTGTTCTTGAGCGACGACTTGCGAACCATTGCGAATAAATGTTTCATAAGCTTCATCATCCGGCGTGACCTTGTCGTCGTTAATGGGTTTGTCAGTCATGATCACCATACGTGAGTCCAGAACTGGTGGAAACGTCTTTAGCATGTCATCAATACCTGGTAGACGCTTGGAAATTGCATGAAAGCCACGCCTTCGGAGTTTTAACGGTCGATTATCGAGACGCTCCACTGCACAGTTGTATAGAACCGTTGTCACAGCTTCGCCGCTAGACCATTCGCGGCTGGCAGAAAGTTGTTCAGCGCGAACTTCCTTCAAGACAGCAAATTCGTGAGCTGAAAAATTTCTTGAGCTGTTGTACTCGGGCTCCAAGCGAAGAAACTCAATTAGTTTTTTTCGATTGAAGTGGTTGTCGCAGTTGAATGCATTTGATAGCAGCGCCCGAATATCTTCTGAAGGGACCGCACCAGACAGAAGCTTGGCTTCCATATTAGTCGTTCGAAGCTGGATCATCTCAAACAGTTGCTCCCAAGGCCTGTGTTCATCTGGCTTGGCTGCTGAACTACGATAACTGCTGCTCGGAGCAAGGTCACTGGACTTGATCGTCATCAGCTTCATGACGTACTCGAGCTGTGGAGTCTCTGGCAGCAAACCACTACAGGCAACAGCACTTTGACACAAACATCTAAAATCAGTGCCGTGAAACTCGGGGTTTCGGCGATATTTCGCCCCGACGCTAAGGTTGTGCTGCGCTAGATCAGTAAGTAGAGATATAGAGTTTAATTTTCAGGCAAGTATAGTACCTGTAGAATGAAGATGTCCAGAATGCGTAAGCCCACTTCAACTGAGAGAACACGATCAAGCAGCTTTCGTAGCTTGGAGTGAATGGCTTCAAGCTGACTTGTGGAGATAATACGCACTTCACCCCCTGCCTCTGTGTACTGATTTTCGCCCACGTACAGGTCCCCCCCCCCCCGCCGGATCTGGGCCAGGTTACTGGCAACGCATCTATCCCACTCAGAACGCTTCACGGAAATACCAGCAGGATCCAGCGACTCTAGTAGCGACTTGTCTCGACGCTCACACTCTTGTGGCGGGCGCAGATTACACTCCACATCGTAGATTGCAGCAGACAGTTGCTTGGAAAGCCAACGCTTTTTACTGCTATCACTTATTTTCTCAGTGATCCTTGTAATAACATGAAAAGGGTCTTGTTTGACTACCACCGCATCGCCGAACACTCTCTTAATGAGATTGCGGTTGGCATTGGCGTTGTTGCAAACCATATCCGAGGCCCATCGGAGTCACTTATCATTTTGGGCGTCATTGTTTTTAAGAGCGCCTCTGTTTCTGCATGATTCTCAGACTGGGTTAGCGTTCTCCCCAAAATTTGTCCTACCTCATTTTGAACAAGCAGCAGCATACGAATAGCTGCTGACTGCTCTTTGATGCCATTAGATGTGAATACCTTAAGCTTGCTACAGAAATTTTGTGAGTGATCCATTCGGAAAACACGATCACACTTCGTTTCCGTCATCTGTGCTGCGCACGCGAAAGCGACTTAAAATGTTAGTGTGCGTTACCCATAGTTCTTTTAGCATTTCGGCATCCAAGCACAAGTGTTTTGACATGTATTGCTCAGGGACGTAGGTTGCATCCCCAGCACGCAGCTGCTCTACCTTCGCTCCAACTCGAGACCGAAGCTGGTAAAACCTCTTTTGGCGTCGCCGGACGATGTTTGCAACTGCACCTGCAATTCCTTTCGTAGATAACATACCGTCATATACGATGTCAAACATATCTGAAGCGATTCCTGTCTTGTATGTTAGTAAGTAGGGGAAATCCAGCACCAACAGCTTAGACGAAGCGAGATATGAGTGGCTGATAGTAGAAAACAATTTCCTACTGGTGCCAGCGCACTGATATCGTGCATAGTAAATACCGTTCTGTGCTTAACATCTTCCACTATACGTTGTTTGTATGCTTTCACCTTGGGCACGCAAAGACACCCTTCATGCACACACTTCGGTTTCCTGTTGGGCTCCAGGAGCCCACGTAAGAGTAGGATAGGCAAACCATTCTGATAGTAGCACACCTGATACTCGCTCTGGGTACCTTAACGTCGGTGGGAATTGGCGCAATGCAATAGCCTCAGCCACCGCAACCTGCGCAGCGCTCTTCTTGCCCATGGCTGGCGACGCTTCCAGCAATGTAAAAAAAAACTTTTTCGAACCGGTGACCGCCTGTGTCCCGCAACCCTGTCCCGGATCCCCCATCATTGCGGTAAACGGCGCGTGCTGGTGTCGGCGGAACAAGCTTTCTTTTGCGTCGCTACCGACTTAGCTACCGCGCCCTCGAGTAGCACAAGCACCGGTGGGGTACGGTGTAGATCATGCGCTGAGTCTCGAGCGACGCGGTGCTCACGGGCATCCGGTCAAGCAACTGTCGGTGCAGCCAGTGCCTGTGTCCTGTGAAGTCCTACACTACCAAGGTGAAGAAAGCCAATGCATCGAGGTGTCGTGTCAAGCCCGTCTATTGAGATAAGGTACTGAAGAATGAATCTATCGATGAGCTAATTGGCTTCGATGCTCGTGCACACGACGGATTGACACTCATATCTCCGCATCTCTTTCGCTTCTTTTGACAGCTTGCACACGATGTCGCACGAGATCTCTTCCTTCCGACGGGTGTAGTCAACTGGACCGCGGCTTCCACAGTGCTCGGAGCACGCATACGACGATCTTTCAGTCTGCACCGTAGGGCATTTGCACTCAGCTGGGAATCAGGATGCTCCTTGAGGAAAACATTGTGCAGGTACCCCCATTTACCTGACACTTGAGGTATAGAGTTAGCTAGTGTTCTGAAGCGCTCAATATCATCTTCTGTCAGCATCGTAGGCGGTTGCTCCATTACGAAGGCAGGGTGGCTGGCGGCTGATGGTGTCGCGTTGTTTTCACCAACACTTCTGCTTAACACGCCTAGACTTGCACCTGACGCTGGCTCACGTGTACTGCTGCCACCTGTGAGGGAACTTTCGAGGCTGGTTTCACTGGATGCAGGCCTAGCTTCGTGATCGGGGACAGCGGCACAGCTGACCTGCTCTGTGTTGAAGTTGTCAATGCTGGAAGCGTCGTCGTCGCTGCTAGCAGCATCTATTAGCAAATCTGGATCCATGCTCACGCTGAGTGCCGTGTTGGTTGCATCGTTAGCAGCGGCATATTGCTGTTTCTTGAGCTGCTCGATCGTGCCGGGCGGCAGGCGAAGCTTAATTTTGAGGCTGGCTCCTCGATTCTCGGCTCGCTTCATCGCTCCCCACCTAAGCGTCAGGTTTGATTCGCTTTTCGGCCAGATGCCGTCGCACACGCACTTTGCGAAGCTGTAAATACGGATGAATAGCTTCTTCTTGCCGGTGAAAAGTTTTGAGGAGCGGAGTAACTTGAAGAGCTGGATCTGGATAGCTTGCTCGTTGGTATTGGTCTCGGGGATTTCGGGTCGAGTGTGATCATACGCGAAGAGCTTTCGCTGGCTTGGTTTTGCAGGTGATTCAGAGTTGGGCGAAGAGGTTCTGCTGCTGCTGTCTGGTAGACCGCTCGTTTTGACAGCACTATCGACGACGGGCTTGGTCTACTGCACCGTTGCTCTTCTCGTCGGCGATGACCTTCAATTTTGCAACGATGGTTGCGTAGCTGCGTTGCCGAAGTTTGAAACTGCTGTTGGAGTTTGCATCCACTGCAATGATAAACATGATGGTGGACACTAGCGGACACTGCGACCAGGTTCGCTCTGGCGCAGCAGCTCGTACTCCTCCAGCGAAAACCCCACCGACGATTCAGAGTCTTGTGGCTCCAAATGCAGCAAGGACATGAAGTGAGAGCGCGAGAGGCGGCGGTTCTTCATAGTGTTCGAGTTCAGGAGAAGTAACTCGCGAACGTTTGCCCAATATCGCCGTGGTCGGGCAAGAGCAGCTTCGACATTATCAGGTACAACGCGCGCGCTGTCAAACATTCTGAGCCACTCTGAAAATTCAAAATCGAATGACGATCCTGACCGGTACTGGGGGTGCGGCATCTGGCCCGAGAGACTGTGACTGACGAATGCGAGCTGAGGTGTATCCTGGACGGCGCCACGACTCAAAATTGCTGCATGTGCCAGAGACACAAAATCGAAGTCCCCAAAGGCAGCATTCCTACCAAACTTGGCGCCTATCCGGAGGTTGTGCTGCATGATAAAAAGATCTAGAATTCGCAGACCAACTTCAACAGAGAGAGCGCGGTTCAGAAGCTTTTTTAGCCCGGAGTGAAAACCTTCTAGCTGACTCGTAGCGATGACTCGTGTCGTAGTGTGGGCTTCTGCGTAGTCGTTATTCTCCACAAACAAATCTCCGTTCTTGATCTGCGCGGCGTTGCTGTCAATACAGCCCTGCCACGTCGCCTCCGAGCATGAGAGATCACTAGGCGACACGAGGCTCGCAACACGACGAAATTCTTTTTCCATTTCCTCAGGTGGACGAAGCCGTCGCTCCACCGTGTACATGGCGCTCATCAGCTCCTTCGAAATCCACTTCTTCTTCGCTGCGCTGGCTAGCTTCTCCTTGACTCGCATCATGACATGGAACGGATCCTGCTTCACATCTACTCTTCCGCCAAACGTGTGCTGCACCATCCCACGCACTCCATTGGCGTTGTCACTTACTAGGTAGATAGCTTCATCATCCTCTGGTTTCAGGGTTGGCTTGACAGCGTCAAGTAGCGCAGCAGTTTCCTAATTGTTCTCCGACCTTGTAAGTCGACGTCCCACAATCTGGCGAACTTCGTTTTGGATCAAAAGAAGTAACTTAGCGTCCGAGATGCTTGTACGCTGCCCCGACCCGTCCCAAACCTTCAACTTCTTACAGAACGTCGCAGAATGGTCCACGCGAAGCACGTTTCTTACCGACATCTTCTGCATCAAAAGCTCACAGAGCGGTCCATACATGGCTGTAGTCTCCATCCACACCGCAGTGAGAACCTTGGTGTCTACGACAGCATTTGAAGCGCAGTACTCCGCCACAGTAGGTGGTGTTGGCGCCACGTAGTCCGGATTAGACAGCAATAGTGTGTACAGCTTGTAGTAGCGGGCTTGGCGTCGACGACGGATGTTGGCGACGGTGCTACTCAGGCCGTTGGGGGACATCATCCCGTCGTGAATCATGTCTAGGAGCGGCTTGGAATAGCCGGACTTGGAGCCTAATATATACGAGAAGTGCACCATGGCTTCAACATTAGAATGGAGATATTCAGGCGAAATCGTAGAGAAGCATGTTCGCGCGCTGCCAGCGCACTGATACTTGATGTACAGCAAGACCTGCTTTCCCTCGATCTCCTCAACAACACGCTGCCGATACTCCTTCACCCGCGGTGTACAGCGACATCCCGACACCACGCACGCAGGTTTTTGGCCACGGCACGTAGCCTCGGGGACCCAAACTACGACAGGATGGTCGAATAAGCCTGCGAGAGGTGACAGTTCGTCCTAGCGGTTGCTGAGCTCCGGGTACGCCACGCGAGGGGGGAACGCTCTCTTCGCGAGGCCCTCTTGGATCAGCCGCTTCCTCTCTATCTCAAATGTGCCTGTGGTCCACTGGCTATTTATTCCCTCATTATTCAGATAAATGCATTGCTATCGGAGCTCGGAGGTTTTATCGGAGATATCGGATTTTATAGGAGATGTCGGGGCCTGGCGGCCCCAACATCACCGATAAGTCGTCCACCGGAGCTCTGGTCGCTGGCTCCACAAGGGAGTCGCCGTCGTCCAATCGTGGCCAATCAGAGCGCTCTCAACGCTCACCGGCGCGCTCTGATTGGCCGGACTGCCCGCTGATTGGCCTCCACGGCGCAGATTGACGAGTGAAGCAATCTCCAAACTCGGTTTCAGATATCTTGGCATGACCAAAACAACGAAAACGTAAAGACACTCAATTTCAAACACAGATAGATTTTTCAAAGAGAATCCGCTTGTCGTTACGAAACTAGTTGTCATCAATTTCCCTCTGCGTTACTTCACAGTACCAATTAAATATCGACACCGGCAAACGCGTTGTCCAGCACCAGCTTATCCAGTGAAGACACGACTTTGGCCCAAGCTTTCCGGTCGTTTTTTCGCAGCATCTTATCAAACTGATGCCGTACAGCCTCGTTCACAGACAAGAAGTGCAGCGGTGCACGTCGGTTGCACGACGCCAGAACGGTACCGGGTTGATTGGTCTCCGTCGAAGGGTATAACCAGCACCAACCCGTCTCGTCCTGGTGCAGCCCACTGAAACCCCCTTGACCCTCCGAAATTAATTTCCACGTGATGACGATGCGTTCGTCCTCAAAAATGCGACGGATCATCAGCCTCCCCAGTATTTCCACCTCCTCGCCAGTGCTCAGTATGAAGGTGTCGGTAAACGTAGCGGCGTAAGTGTTTTCGGGGTCCTTGACGTCTTCGTAACGCCTGAAATTGTCTTTTGCAGCGTGATAGTGATCCGTCACATCCCAAAGGGAGCAACCAGTGTCGTAGAGTGAGTAAGGCTGCACCTCTTTGGTCGCTCGTTGGAAGTACTCCAGCTCTCCATCGGATTCATGCCTTTGCTCCGATCGCACCGTTGAATCTGTTTCTAGCTCATTGATGATGCACGCTGCAAATATTTCCTGCGAGCGTGCGTAGTTGCCCTGAATAGTCAAAGTATGCCGCCTCTTCCGCATTTGGACTGCTGATTTTATGGCGAATCGAAGAGCCCTCACAGTCAACGCGAAGGCTCTTTTGTGCGATGCTGCTGAGAGTGCCGATGTAGGTAGCTTGAGTGTTGATAGCAGCCATGAGTTGCCTCTGCTCGGCTTCAGCGGGTTCCCGTTCTTCACGCTGGCGGAGAGCGCATGATTGCCACAGGAAAAAAGCTGGTGGGCAGGACGCTTCGAGTCGCGCCTTCTCGGCAGCTCGTGTCGGCTTGCGTCGCGCGAGCTCTTCGCTTAATTCGACCACCTGACGCCGCAATTCACCGCGACCAAGCTTTTGGTTTTCCCGGTAGAGTCGACGTCGTGCGGTAATTTGCCTGGCAGTCGGTTCGTCCTTGCTGCTGCTTCTGCTGGCGTCGGAGATGGCGCCATCGCTGGTAGAGTCTGGTGACGGGTGCATCACTGCAGGCAGTAGGCTGTCGGCGTTGGTGAGAGCATGGAGTATATCATCAAAGTTACCCAACGTGAGGTTGACGTCAGGCGAGGCCTTGTTAAGAGTGGACGATGGGGCTCGGCTTGCTGGTTTGAGGTGAGTGGCGATATGACGTACTCAGGTGAGTTTGCCGGTAAAAACGCAAGTGAGCACATCTGAGTAGTGAACCCACGTGCTCTCGTTGGTGTAACATCCGGGCCGTATCATGAGATTGCGTGAGGTCAGCGTGATCTGGGGGGGGGGGGGGGGGAGTGCAACACGTTACAGAGAGATAGATTCATCCACGTGATACCAGTACCGGTATGCATGCTTAATGCTCCCGGTTGAACAAGCTCCTCATCTGATACACTGCGTAGGTACCGTACTGTATTTACTGTACCTACTATTTCATTTGGACGCCCAACTTTTAAATTTTAACCCTTTAGACCGCTTGTTGGCGGATCAGCGTGACTAAACTTTTGGTCATTAGTAATGACCTAATGAGTCATTACACCAGCCATTTGCACATTGGACGTCGAAGTCAAGCAGCCCGACGATGTCGTCCATCAAGACCTGATCGTGGGGTGGGAAGCCCACAATGTTATTGAATTTGAAGTCTGGTGGGAGTGAGCAGTCCGTTCAAAGGCGTAAGATGCGAGGGTGAGGACGTGACCCCGCCCCCTTCTCCTCCGACGTGACCACGTAGGCAGGAGGCAATTCGCCATGACTTGAGCTCGTGGGCTGCCCAATGATCAGGGTGCGTCAGGTGTACCCCGCCGATGATTACTGCTCAAAACAGAGGTTTGCGCCGCTTTGGAGTAAACTCGTTCGTATGTTGAAGCACAGAAACTGCGAGGTTGTCTCTCTCTCGCAATGTGACACAGCGACTTTACACTTTAAGTGCGCATGCCATCTCGACGAAAGTGACACGACCGATCGCGGTCCATGACAAAGACACTCGCTCGTTTTTCGGGACAACACGACACTATTATATACCTGTACTCACCCTGATAAGCTGCAGCTTAAGACTGTAGCAAACAATGTGTTTGTTTAGTACAGATAGGATACTTGACACTTGGAAATTTGCAGTAAGCTACTGATTAAACCTCGATACCAGCCAACGCGTTGTCCAGCAACAGCGTATCTAACGAAGAGACCATTGTTGTCTAAGCTTCCTGATCATGGTTTTGGAGCGTTGATCAACTTCGCATCGCGTGGCCACGTTTACCGACGACGTATAGTGCATCGGTGCGCGTCTGCTACATATTACCATAACGGTACCAGGCTCAGCCGTCTCTGTCGAAGGGTACAGCCAGGTCCAGCCCGTGCAGTGCTGCTCCAATCCACTCAAACTCCCTGAGTCTCCGAAATGAATTTCCACGTCACTACGATGCGCCTCTCCTCGAAAAAGCGACAGGAAACCAGTCGCTGTCGCACTTCCACCACCTCACCAGAACCTAACGCGATTTTGTCGATAAACGTAGCCGCGAAAGTGTTTTCTGGGTCCGTGACGCCTTCATAACGCTTGAAACGAATTTTAGCAGCGCAATAGCGATCCGACACGTTCCAAAGGGAGCAACCAGTTTCATACAAGGAGTAAGGCTGCACCTGTTTGGTTGGTAGTTGGAGGTACTCCAGTCCCCCATCCGCCTTGTACCTCTGCTCCATCCGTTCCCAGCTCATCGATGCTGCAAGACCACAACACTTCGTCCGCGCGCTCATAGTTTGCATGTAGCTCCCGAATACACGAGTCAAAGATGGCCATCTCCTCCACGTCTGGACCGTTGATCTTGGAACGAACTGAGGAGCTCTCTTGGTCGCTGCGAAGGCGCTTGCGCGCGATACTACTTAGAGCGTCGATGTAAGTGGCCTGGGTGTTGACAGCAGCCATTAGCTGCCTCTGTTCCGCTTTAGCAAGTTACCGTTCTTCACGCTGGCGCAGAGCGAACGATTTCCATAAGTAATAGGCCGGCGGACGGGATGCCTTGAACCTCGCCTTCTCGTTAGCTTGGGCTTGCTTCATTCGCGCGTGTTGATCGACCAATTCGACCACCTGACGTCGAAGGTCATCGCGTTCCAGTTTTTGGTTTACCCGGTAGAGTTGGCGCTGCCTCGCCTCTTCGCTAGACGGAGTTTTTGCTTGAAAGTCACCTCCTCCTCGCTGCAGCTCCGGTCGCTGGCAGTGAGGAGTGATGACTCGTTCGTGACGTCTGGCGAGACCGGCATTCGTCCTTCCGGTTTGAGGTGAGTTGTGATATGACACACTCAGTTTGAGGGCAAAACGCAAGTGAGCACATCCGAGTAGTGAGCGATAGCGACTAGTCGGACAGAACGTTCTGTCCAATGTTCTGTCCGGTACAGAACATTTGGACAGAACATTAACTGTATAAAATAGTATAATACCTCGTATACATTATATTCCGTTTCGCTACTTGCTGACTCGGCACTCAGGCTTTTACGGCGTCAGCAATTTCCAGTGCGCAGAGCTGATCATCAGAAAGCCATTTTCCTTGGCGCAGCCTCTTTGGAGGCGGGTAGCTCGTGGCAACTGGCGCGTTGTATCTCCAAAACGTAACCACGTTAATGTTCGTCTGAGCGTGATAGCGCGTCTGACAAAACCGCGCTTAATCCAGAGATTTAGGCCCACACCAAAGTGTGCCACGCTGATAAATTACTAAACACCACCAGGACCGCGGCGGGCAATGGTGTCGCTTAGCGCGCTAGATTTTGCGACGACCGTGTTGCCATAACACGGTAGCGCGACCGTGTTACCGTAACACGGTACGGAGCCCGAGCTGCCGTATTGGGCAGCCTAGGCGCTCCATAAAACCATTGTTGGGCTTTGAATTCTACCAATCAATCGGTCATTCTGCACATGAGGTTCTACTGATGCCAAATACCTCATATCTCGTGTTTGGGCAAGTTTGGGGTAGTTGGGGGGTAATAGTTGCGAAGTGCGGTGGGGTTACAGCTTTCTGTAGCGCTATGGATCATGTTAGCTTATAAGGTATGCGGTTGCGTATCTACACCACAGTGAGTAAGTCGTTTAGGGTATTCATCACATATTCGAATAATGTGTTTACCGGCGTGGATCGTGCACGTGACTGCGTGGTCGTGTGGTTGCGACCTTCAAAACCACACTTTTAGCGTGTATGAACAGTGGCACCGGATAGCAGACACGACCAACCGCCAGACACAACCAACCGCCAGACACAACCAACCGCCTAACCTGATCTTGCTAGAGGCATTCCTATGCGGAAGAGTTTCTGTAGCGCAGCTAGATCTGGGAGCCGGTGCTATCGATCTAGTCGATCGTCTAGCGATCCAGATGCCACTTAGCACTACCAAATCGATTCGACAACGCATAGCGGCCTTGAACCTATCCGCGGCTACTATTACTATTACAATTGCTAAGGGGTTTTGCGACTCTGACCTTTTAAGATAAGAGTCGCAAGCTTAAAAGCTAAGGCGCTGTAGCACAACGAAGGCATTACTGTCGAGCGATCCTAATTTCGCTCTAGTACTGAAACTGGAGATATTTGCAGAGCTGCACCTTCATTGCGCGTAGATCGCTTAGGTATGCAAAGCACACAAACGAGGTGGGCATCTTGCTGGGCAGCTAGAGCCAGCTACCTCTGTGTAGATGCCTTGACAGCAACGTTCCCACTGTAGGTTGTGTACTGAGCGGTCGCCGACCGAGAGATAGCCTCGGATCTAAGTGCAGTACACAAAATACTATTTTTAAATTCAAAAATATTTAGCAGTCGTTTGGCAGAGAAACCAGAATTGCACGGTTCTTAGCAAGAGACCGAAATGCCTCAAGGCGTTAAGGACGAGCGCGCGTGCGGCGCTCGTAAGCGTGCATGCGAGTGGAACGACGGTGCGTCCGGAGCACGTTCGAAGAAGAGCAAGAACGAAGCGGCTGTCAGCGAGGCCGAAGATAAAGGGGGGGGACGCTGGTGTCTGTGTGGTCTCAAATGGAGATAACGATAGGACAGACTACGAAGAGAAATCTGAAGCAAACCTTGAAGCTGGTAATAGCCCGGTCGATAGACATGCGCTCAACTCGTACGACCATGCTGTTGTGGAGGAATCCAGCTCACGTCGATGTGATCTAAAAGGGAGGCATTTTCTGGATGGTTTTGCACGGAATTATTCTGACTGGGCCGCATTTGAGGAAGCTTTCAAGAGTTTTTGTGTGGGAACCTTTCAAATGCTGTCGAGGCGTTCGTCTACTTCGGTGAAGCAACGGAACAGGCAGATTAAGACCAGGCAGATGAAAAAAACCGGACCCTTGCCAAATTACGACAGTATTTTTCCAGATTCTATGGAGTCTGAGACCTACAGCGTATCATATTGGTGCACGCGTGGCCGGAATCGTGCATCCGAAAGCACTGGGCAGCGTATGCACAGCAAGTTACGTGGAACCGAGTGTCCGGTTCGAGTATCTGCGACTTTAAGAAAATGCCCAAGCGGGGGCTACTCTGTTGTCGTCTCTACAAAAGGGTCAGAGCACAACCATCGCGTCGACCAAGACGCTTTTGACCACTATCCTAAAAAATCGCGCTATCCGAGATCCCTCCGTGTTGGCAACAGTTGATGCTATGCGCAGGAGTGGCGCAATGGCGAGAGGTATTCTTATGTACCTTCACGATGCCTGTGGTAAGTCTACCAATTATATTCTTTTGATTAAAAGGTTTTTACAAGAGTGGTTTTTGTTGAACACTTTTTTCTTTTTTGTAGCAGGAAAGAAGATAATTTTGAAGGACATCCACAATTTGATGGCTCAACTCAAAGCTAAAAGCAAACCGGGCGCAACAGAGGACGATTGCGTCGAATCAGTCCTTCGTGATCTTTGTGAAACTGATCATGGATCGGTGGTGGCTTTGTATGTCGATGAGTCGAGTGTTTTGCAGACTGTGGCTTTCCAGTCGCGGAAGATGAGACGGCTTTTCGATGCCTTTCCTGAAGTTTTGCTTGTAGACACAACGTTCGGCACGAACACCAACAGGTACAAGCTCTTCAGTTTCGTCGTTCACGATATCAACGGAAATGTGCGAGGCTACTGTGTATCTGTATGGTTCGTTCCTCTCAAAGAGCACAACTTCCTTTTGCGCCGCATACAGGGTCAGTACGTGCAACACTCGCTTATGACGTCTGAAGCGAAATCGAATATGAGGGATGCAGTCAACAGCTACAAGAAAAACAACCCGAATTGGCGGGCTATAAAGGTAATCGTGACCGACAAAGACTAAAAGGAACGTGCCGTTCTGTCCTCTGCTTTTCCACAAGCACGGATGCTGTTATGCCAGTTTCATGTAATCTCCTACTTTGAAAAAAGTTAAGCCTTATATTGTTACAATTATCACACAGTCGGGTAAGTAAATAACCCCATTTCAATCATGGTTACAGCCCTGTGTACAGGATCCCAGGAACGAAAACAGGAGTTGAAAGACATTCTGGCATCTCTCGTATATGCCGATAGCGAACATCAATACAAGAGGTGCAAGCTTCTGCTGCTAAATCGATTGGATGATCGCAAGGATCACCCGCTCTACAAGTATTTCATAAAAAAATGGGATGGAATCACCGATGAGTGGGTATCTTATCTCAGAACCGACGTTCCTCACTTAGGGAATCACACAAACAACAGGTACTATTTCAGCTGTACGAGCTACTACTATTATCCGATCTTAGTTACAACACGTCTCATGTGTTTTAGAATCGAGGCTAAGTGGGCAAAGCTGAAAGATCTCATCCGTCCCAGCGCGAGTGTGGATGTATGTATTGCTACGTTGATCGGTTTGCAAGGTATTTGAGAAAATGAGTACGGGATGGAGCTGAACAAAGTGGGAACATTCCACATTCCACCTGACAAAGAACTGGACGTGATGAACGAACGAGCCTTAAACGACCTTAAGCGACTCGCTAACATCGTGAGCTCATACGCCTTTGAGCTCATCAGCGTAAGTACCCTTATCTCCAAGGCGCAAAACATTCGTACTCACTCTAGCTTAATGTCTTACAACTGGTTCAGGACGAGTTCAAAGTGGCGCTCCGCGGCTCGACACACTACAAATTGAGTCTCCGTGAAGACGCTGTGGCAGAACTGGTCAGCGCTGACGATAAAAACAAATTCTACTTATCTCTAACGGTAAGACGCGTACTATTTGTACTCTTACACTGTTTATTTATTCTTATTTCTAGGAGTTTTCATGAAGCTGCATGTTCGCTCGAACAAGATTGCTACCCTGCCGACACGCTTTCTATTATAGGTGATCCTCTCTACCAGCGTTGGAGCAGGAGTATGAGTCTATCATCCCGTTCAGCCACATCAACACACGATGGTGTATCCACCAAGAGCTCAATCACCTCAGCCGTCGTGTGGAAGACCAACGGGCAACGGTACAGTTCGATAAGTCATCCCTGAAAAAAAAGCCGAAGTATCCAGCTCAAAAATTCAACGAGGCAAAGCGGGTCATGTCCGATCTGACCGAGATTTTGCAGAGCATGGGCTCGGATCGGTTCGACAGGTGCTTAACAGCACTAAAACTGTTCCAAGACACGTGTGCCGAGGGGCAAGTACCTGGTATCATCGCTCAGAAGCAAGCTGTAGCGCCACCCGCTAGGACTACGTTGCTCCCAGCTGCGTATAATATCGA
Organism: Phytophthora sojae; assembly: GCF_000149755.1. Classification (NCBI taxonomy): domain Eukaryota; phylum Oomycota; class Peronosporomycetes; order Peronosporales; family Peronosporaceae; genus Phytophthora; species Phytophthora sojae. Next base: position 1,493,128 of record NW_009258124.1, read on the forward strand.
TTCGGAGTCTGAAGTGCCGACAATCGGTGCATTTACGGCGCTGTTGTCCGAGCATTCACTATTTGCTGGCAATACTCGTGGTCTCGGTGTGATGGAATCAGTCCCCCAAACTAGCAACCTCGCACAACAGGAGGGATGCGGGTTCACCTTGTCAAAAGCGTCGAAAGCGCGTGGTAAAAGCAAAGCTAGCCAAAAGCGCGACGTCAAGCGCAGTGGACGAGTGACCGAAGCCAAGAAGGCAGCTGATATATTCGCAAGGGGGGTTACAACTAAATCATCACTCGCGGACCTACAAGTACTGATGCATCAGCAATACTCGTACATGTTGTGCTTTTCAGTGGTAAGTAGCATCATGGTATTGATTTAGCCGGCGTGTTTATTTACAAAAACTTGTTGGTTATCAATTAGTTTGAAGGCTTCAGACGAGTAGAGCTTCCAAAAGGGTTGGTAGAAGTTACATTCAAGGATCACGGGTTTGAATGTATCGATGTCGACTTTATTCTGGACCAAGATGGCGTCCATCGATGCAAGTCGGCGATAGAAGATTTTGTCGAAGAATTCAACTTAGCTCCGATAGACGACGACGAACTTGCCGAGCTTGTTGTGTACGCTGACGGCAGTGAAGTTTTTCAAGCGACCCAGATCTCAGTTAAGGACAAGTTCTACAAGGTTTCATCTCAGATGAAAAAAAGGTGGAGTTCGCAATGGATTGGGCCTCGAGTCTCTCGGAATCGATATTCAGGGGGGTCATGAAGGGCTTCGACGAGTTTACCACGAGCGGCAAGGTAACCTACCTAACCTGTTGACTCAAAAGCCTGTGCACTACATATATTATGTTTGTGTTAGAACGAACACAATCTTGCCCTCGGATACTGCAGACTGACAGAGTCCCGAATAGCCGGAGAACCATTCTTTGGGGTCAACGTGATGGAATTTTGCAGCAGCAAATGGCTGAATTCATCGTGCATGCTGGTGGCAGTGGAATACCTACGAAGACAATTTCCACAAGTTGGATTCGTTTGCCCAACCTTCACCCAACTGACACCTGAAAACCCTGCAGCCAGATTGGCGGATGCACTGCTTTCAGCACCTTACGAATGGCAACATCGTTGCCGGCGTCTTGTTTGCGACTCACAATCACTGGACATCCTTCATCTACTTCCCATTCGGCATTCCGATTTCGAAACACAGAATCCATAACGGAGGCGACCGATGTGGCAACAGGCCGACCTGTATCCTCTACGACTGTGGAAAGGATCACTACGCTGAGACAAAAGCACTGGTTGGCGGGTTGCTGAGCAACCAAGGTCATTCAGACATTCTTTTCGTTACTGATACGATGGCGAGGCACTTCGATGGATACAACTGCGGTCCTTTGTCTCTCCTATTCCTAGAAGTTCACCTCGGTGACTCTAGTTTGTGGACAGGTAATCTAAAAGCGTCACTCGAGTATTATAGACTGCGCTACCTTCGCCACTCGCTGGCCTTACTAAATGAATAAATTGGCTTTTGTATCTTGATTCAAGTACCCAAGAACGACACACCTTTTGCTGAGGGGCATTTGTACCAGTAGTTAATACATTTGAAGCAATCCTGGGTATGATAAGTGGTCATACACATATCGCTTCCGTGACAAGAATGCGTGGTGGATGCGTCTAGCATACCACAATACGGATTCGACTGACATAACATTACTTCCTAATAGTCGCCTTGGGCTCAGCGTGTGATAGAATTCACACGAAGAACACTAATAACCGTACCTACGTCCATATCATCCGTCTTCAGACAAAATGTTCTGTCCGTCTAGCCACAGCCGTAGTGAGCCCATGTGCTGTTGTTTGGGCAACATCCGGAGTGTACGAAGCGATTGCGTGAAAGCAGCGTGAGCACTAGATACTCTCTCCTTTACCAAAGCTGGGATATATCGCCGACCCCCTCCCCTTTAAGCGAATCGTTCTTTATGATATGGCGACATGTATTGTGGTTTTCAGCGATTTTGGCAATCCCGGGCTCTCCGATCCCGAGATAGGGTGTCCGGAATAGCGGACAGCTCCGATACAGCGAAGAGGATAGCCCCAAAATGATGTATGGGGCTAGGGCTATAGAGCCAGCCAGCTCCGGTTTAGCCAGCACCCTATACTTTTGCCGCTTTCCAGCGGCAGAAGTGAGAGGCGTTTCTCGTTCACCCAGCGTCGTATTTGCCTTGCTTGACCCCGTGATTCCGAGTTGCGGTCCATGCATGGTTCCGTCAAATATATAGCAATTTGGGCTGGTATTAGCACGTGTGTTCTTATGCGCCCTCAACAAGGACGGTGTAAATGCCATACACAGCGCCATGCACCAGCAAGCAAGCAACAATGGCCCCCTGACGTTTAGCCTCTTCTGAGTACCTTACAGCTAAATATGCAACTGATCGCAAGACCATTATTGACTTTGTTTGTCGAGGATGTTGCGTAAGTATATTGTGAGGGTTACCCAGCAACTAAAACGACTGCAACGACCGCAATGCATGCGTAGGTTGCACGAAGCCATCGCTACTAACTAGACGAGTTACCGCTGGGGCTCACGTCAGCAGTATCGCGCACTGCTCGTACACAGCGCACCAAATAACCAGAAACGTCAGAGATAAGCGATGCCAGCCTTACTGCCAGTACACACGTACCCTGAGCAAGTCCCCTCGACGAGAGGAGCGTACACACACAGCGACGGCGCACTGCATACCACCTTCGGTCACTTTGCTGACTGGCAGGGACCTGGGAGCTCCGATTTGGGCCTCAAGATAGAGTGCCCTAACACTTTAACGAGCTCGTTTTAGCAAAACGGGCCCCTCTAAGATGAGTAGCTAAAACGGGCGGCAAAAAAGTTGAAAACCACAATAGAAGAATTGCACTTTAGACGAGACTTCGCCCGCTGTCGCGCAATCCAGGACTCTGACAACTCCAACGGGGGATATGAGTTATTACATCAATGACTCGTTCCGAGCACTTGCCATAGCGTAATAGGTCCTAACTACCGGACAAGAGGCCACATATCGCGGTGGAAATGTGGTTTCAAAGGGTACCAATGGGCCAATGGTTAGTGGAAGACGAAGTTTATGACGCCTTACTTGCTTGGATTTATTAATACCAACTTATTCATAAGATAATTTGTTGAATCATCAAGAGTGTTGCAACGGCTTAGAAAAAAACCGTCCTGCACTTGTCAAGTGATGCCGTGTGTACTCAGTCTACTTTTTTCCTATTTCTCTAACCTGAAGATGCCACGTGTACTTTACAATGCTAGTACTGTACTGATTAAAAAGCAGCACTAGCCATCGCGCAGTCCAGCATCAACTTATCTAACGAGGTAACCATTTTCGCCCAAGCTTCCCGGTCATTTTCCTGTAACATCTCACCAAATTCACACCGTGTAGCCTCACTGACAGAAGATGCGTAGTACATCGGTGCTCGTCGACGACACGTTGCCACAACGGTACCGGGCTCTGCCGTCTCCGTCGAAGGGTACAACCACGTCCAGCCCGTCTCGTCTTGACGCATCCCGCTAAATAATCCTTGGCCCTCCGAAACAAGTTTCCACGTGAATGCAATGCGTTCTTCCTCGAAGAAGCGACAGAAGACCAGTCGCTGCCGCACTTGCACCACTTCGCCGGTACTGAGCTTGAACTTGTCGCTAAACGCTACGGCGTAAGTGCTTTCTGGGTCCTTGACGTCCTCATAACGCTTAAAATTGGTCTTCGCAGCGTGGTAAAGATCTGATACGTCCCAAAGGGAGGAAACCAGTTTCGTACAGCGAATAAGGCTGCACCTCTTTGGTCAATCGCTGGAGGTATTTGAGTTCTCCATCCGACTCGCGTCTCTGCTCTGATCTCAAGTTTGTGTTCGTCTCCACCTCATTGAAGCTGCAACTCTTCAGCACTTCCTCCGCGCGCGCATAGTTCGCCTGTAGCTCTCGAATGCACGCTTTAAAGAACGCAGGCTCATCCACTTTTGGACTGGTCCTGGTAAGAGGAAACCTCTTAGTCAACGCGAAGGCGCTTGCGCGCGATGCTAATCAGCGTGTCAATGTAAGTTGCTTGAGTGTTGACAGCAGCCACGCGTTGCCGCTGTTCTGCTTCCGCGAGTTGCCGTCCTGCACGCTAAACGATTTCCACTAGTAATAGACTGGTGTACGGGATGCTTCGAGCCTCGCCTCCCTCGCTAGACGGATTTGTTGTTGGGCGCTCCCTTCGTCCTTGTTGATGCTTCGAACACTGGTGTCGGACGCGGATTGAGCAGAGACTGGTGACTCGCCCGTGAGTTCTGGCAGAACGTGTAGGTCGTCGGCGTTGAAGACGGCATGGAGGATTTCATCAAAATTATCCAATGTGAGGTTGACGTCAGTGAAGCCGTGGTCTACTGGGGATGACGGGACCATTCGTCCTCCGGTCTTGAGGTGAGGTGCGATGTGACGTGCTCAACCGGCGTCTGCGAAAAAAAACGCAAGTGAGCACATCTCAGTAGTGAGCGGCTCACTGTGAGCCCATCTGCTCGACATCTGGACCGCACGGTAGAGGTTCAGCGTGAGCACATTGGGTTCGCTCTTCCGATCGCGGTTAAATTTTTATTTCGAGCCAGAGAAGAACAGCAGAGGCAGCTGAGAGCGGCGGTGGTCGGCAGAGCCCGGCTCATCCATCAGATGAATACGTTGCTGCAACGACCTGACACTCAACAACAGAAGCTGGGAGAGAGTGAAGAGCAGCACAACGGATCGGTCCTGTTCAAGACGCTGCTGGGGGAGCTGGGCGAACTGTACGTGCAAACGGACCGGATCCTGGGGGAGAAGGTGTTCAAGGTGACTTCCCCGCTGGTCTACAAGCCGACGAGGACTTACAGGCAAGGCGTCGAGTTTTTTGAGAACACTGATGCGACCGTGGTTCCGTTTGGCTTTGAGCAAACTTGCCGCGCCGTGTCGTTGCTCATGATGACAGATCCAACAGTTGCTCGGTGTGGGAAAGAAGTCCAAGAGCCTCCTAATACTGTCACGGTGAAGTACCAGATCAAGAGTCAGTTGAAACCAGGCGAGAGCTACAAGTTGATGGTGTATGCCGCGGTGCGAAGGTATCGAGAACCGGGGCGGATGGTGTTTGTGTGGCGAGCCCTTCAAGAAGGACTAAGCACTCTATCTGGATATCACGCGAACGAAACAGGTTGGCTCGTTCTGCGTCCACATCTTGGGGGCTGCGTCATGGAAAGTTACGTTCGCTTGGTGCCTGCAAGTGTTGGGGACGCTGCTAGATGCAAGGCGGCCTCTGATCGATTTGCCGAGGTGGTGCTTAAAACAGGTGAGGGCGAAGTGAACGACCTCATGGTTACACTTGAAAAGATGCTGCTGGGAGATACAAAGTAAGCTGTTAGGTGCACCTTTCACGAGTAGAGCAAACTATCGTTTCGAAAATAAAAGCATTAGATAGAAAAACAAAGTTATGGCGATCTGGACCAAAAACATGTTACTACTACTATATAGGTAAAAATGCTAAGCTTGGTTGCTGAAGCTCAGCGCCAAAGCGTCTTGGGATCTCATTACCAAAGGCACGATTCCCGCTATGTGGCCGAGCCTCTTTCAGCGTCTTCAGCAGACACGGGCAACGCGAGCGCGCGAGAGCACTGTAGACCGCGGGGGTCAAGCTGAGCACGTGCGACCGACTGCAGAGGGCTTCGTGGCGTCGACTTTGGAGGACAATGAGGCGCCGACAGCAGAGGCTGGCAACCAAATGTCGTCAACTACAGCGGCTGCTGCCTTCACGTCGGCAGGGTTAGAGCACGCTGGGACACCAAGCAGAGAGGCCGATGTCTCTGTGCTACGTACCTCTCCGGGGGCAGATTCGGACCAACCAGGAGCCCCCGCGCGCGTTTCGCACCGTTCGACGCCATTTCAACCTACAGAAGACGGCTCTGCTACCGAGGATATGTCTGAGCGCCTGGACAGCGATATTTCGGCCGCTGCAGCGGTTTGCTTGGGCGAGAACTCCAGTCGCAGCGTCGTTGAGACTACAGCGTTCGACTTGACGGGACAAGCCCCACCTCGCACTCGATATACAGGGCATACTTCCCGCTTTGTTGAAGTGGTGAATAAGAAGCCGCCTGCTGCCGTGAAGGATGCTATTGCTAGCTTCCCTGAAATGCCTGGGTTGAAACTGAAGCCACCGTCGGAAAAAGAGACTTCCTACATCTACAAATGGGGAGTCCGCGTTGAAGTTGTCGAGAACGGAAGCCCTGGGTGTCATTGGATATGCTTGGCAGACGAAACCTGCCGACGCCAAGGCACAAATTTCACGCTTTCCTGCAATCGGACCTCGAAACCAGCAAGTCACCTCGCGTCAGTCCACAACGTAGTATCGTTGAGGACGCAGACTCAACAAAATGAGAAGCGGAAGCGGGAAAATGAAATCGAGCGCCTGCGTTCATCGTCTTTATTCAAGAATAACCCGCGCCGATTTGGGCTGCTCGTGGAAGCACTGCGGATTATCAATAACAACCTTCCCTTTCGGTTTGGTGAGTACAAGGAGTCGCGAATCGTGGAGGCTCTACTCAAGAAAGAGAACGTACAGACTACTATCAACGCAGCGAAGGTGACACACGCAATTATCGAGCTGTATTCCTGCGCGAAATCTGAAATTGTGTGGATAGCAAGCTGGGGGCGCTTGGTAGCTTTGTGATTATGAGCGACTTCTGGACGTGCTCGGTTATTCACAAGAAGTTCATGGGCATTCGAGTGTACTTTGTCGACTCCAACTGGGAGTTTCGTTCTATACTTCTTGGAGTGAGAAGGTTCTCACCGAGTTACGGCGAGCGCGAGCACGGGATCCAAGGTCCATACAAAGCTTGGACACTCCAGCTTCTCGGTGATTTTGGCTTGACACCACGTAACATTTTTGGCGCAACGAGCGATGCCGGAGGAGACGTGAAGAATTTGCTGAGAAACAAATTGAGCTTAAAATGGGAGTGGTGCATGGCGCACATGGCTCACGCTGCGACCAAGGAAACTTGCGGAATGAACAATGATGCTGAGAGATCTCGCAATCCAAGTATGACCAGGTTAATTACTCGGATCAAGAAAACAATTGCTGACGTCCAGTCGGTTGAAAAGGCCGGAGATCTATTTGCCGCTCTCTGTCGGACGCAGACCAGCACGCCTACCACGCAACTACTCAGCTATACTGCAGGTCGGTTCCTAAGCACCGCAGGATCAATCCAACGAATACTGGAGAAGTGGAACGCTCTTGTCGATTGGTATGATGAACGTGGGAGGCTCGCAGCGCGCCAGAGAACAGCACCACCGGTGTTCCCATTGAAGCACTATCGAGAGGATCTAGTGCAAATAATGTCACTGTTGAAGCCGATTTCGTACATCAAGCGGATATGTCAAGCCGAGAGTCCCAATCAAGTTGAAGTGCTGATGGAGCTGTATCAGATACATTAGTTCTCGATGCCCCCTTTCAAGACTACCGATCGAGGCCTAAGTCTCTCAAATGGATCGCCGCCGATGATCTAACGGAGCTGGCAGCTCGAACGAGACGACTGCTGCGTGATGCGTTTGATTCCCGCTTCTTCTGTCGCTACACAAAAGAAGCCTACCTCGAAGATGGAGAGTTCATCTTTGAGTTGCAACAGAGACTGCATCCAGAGTATAAAAACCCAGAAAAATCCCTCAACGCAATAGTGACCCAGCTGTACAAGGAAAAAAAAACGAAGGACGATGTCATACCGTTGATGGTCAACCGTGTCAACGAGGCTATCACGACAAGGATGCGTGCGTTAGCGGAACAGGTCGCTGCAACTATGGACAATAGCTCGGTTCCGACTGCCGACTCTGTTGAAGATGACCCGGAGCCACCGCTAAGTGGGATTCGCGCGCGATTTGGAGCTCGCGCTACGTTTCGTCAAGTTCCGATCCAGCCGGATCGCGTCGGTCAAGAGCTTCGAAACTGGGAGCTCGATCAGTCTACGATGGGGCCGCTCGAAAATGTGCTTGATTTCTGGAAGCGAATGGAGCATAGCGGTTCCTACAGCATTTTACCCAGATTGGCCAAGATTTTGTACGCTTTACCTGCCTCCTCTGCCCAAATCGAGCGGGACTTCAGCGTATGTGGTGATATGGTGACTTCGCATCGCGGAAGCCTATCCAAGGAAAACGTCGACATGTGTGCTTTTCTGAATCGCAACGAAGAGTATGTCGACATTGCCCAATGCAAAGCGATACCAGATGACGAACTGGACGATCATCGCCCCGACTGTGTGAGCTACGGGTTGGATGCAACACCGCCGAACGATGTGCAAGATGAAATGATAGTTGAAATATTCTCTCAAGCAAGCGTCGAAGAGGAAGAAATGTCATAACCAGTGTCGCGTAGGCAATGTCGCCACAGGTACTTTGCATCAAGGCGAACTTTATAATCGATAATATACATATTTTGCCCAACATCGATTGCATATCTTCCATCTGCAACTACTCCAATACTCAAAGCCGCATTCACAGCCCCAATTCCGCTGCTCCGTCTTCAACTACGCCGGCCAAAGCTCCGTAAGCACCTTCGCCGACCCTCCGGCAACCCCGCCGGCACCTCCGCCGTGAGCTCCCCCAACACGAGTCCCTGCACCAACTCCGCCAGCAGCGCCACCATGTACACGTCCGCCGCCACCATCTCCAGAACCGAATTTGCTTGCATCTCCACATTGAGCAGCACCGCCGGTGAAGACACCACTGACGTCGACTATAGCAGCAGAAACTACACAGACTAACCCAAAACGTACACCGATATCGCCAGTGCCGCACACATTAAGGCTGCGCTGCTACAGTCCATCGCCGGCGCCACGAACAGCAACGACAGCAGCAACCCATCGCGCCCGCGACGTCCCGGCCCCAATAGCTAAACAACAACTGGAATATAAAACAAGTACGTTGATTATGCACTACGCAAGTATGTCAGTAGGAATCCGTGGGGTATGCAGGTAAAAATGTCCATCCAGTGCAAGACTAGTTATGCTTTTCGATAGGGGGCATCGTTAGCATTCCATAAACATATTGTTAGAAATGCGGATGAAATCTCATGAAACCCAAATACGCTTATCCTTACCAAAACTTCCACCGACTTTCGCTTCACCTTTAGGTGGTCATCCGTGCAGTGCAGTATCAAATCGACGTGCCGCTAGCTCTGAACGGCGCTTGACTTCTTTTTGGGCTTGGGCGATCGTCCGTTCAAGCTTGTCACTGCGTCGAGATAGTACTTTAGGCTTTCTTGGCATTGACTTGCTTTCGGCATTTCGAGATGAAACCGGTTGGACTGGAGGAGCGGTTGGGCTTGACGCAACGGTTAACGCGCGACGCAGCTCTGCTTGAACACGCGTTGCAATACGGTCTGTCTGCTCATCTTGGGCACGCTGTTGTTGCTTCGCTAGATCATTCAAGTGGCCAACAATAGCCGAAGCAATATCCTTTTCGCTGTCTGATAACTTGCCGACAGTCGAATCCCCTGTCCGCGGTGTCCGCGGTAGTGCAGGGGGAAATGCCGCCTTGTCCTCTAGTTCCTTCATCCGTGTCTTCAACTCTTCTACTTCGGCGTGAAAGCGTTCAGTGGTGCCCTCAAGTTTGTCCGCAACAGCTTGTGTCGCTTCAGCTTGACGGCGAGATTCGATGATTTTTTCCGCCTGTGCTTTTTGCAACATGGAGCTAAGTCGGTTTTCCATACGTGACTCCACGGCATCTGACTCAGCTTTAGCATACCGCTGTACCTGATCAAGCATGAGGTTGCTATGAACTTCATAGGTTGTCTTCATCTCGTTGCTTAACTTTGAATGAACTTGCTTCAGTAGGCTCGAGAGCCCGGCTCCTTCCTGGGCTCCTAGAAGGTGTGGTCTACTCCCTCTAGTGACTCGCCGAGCTAGAGCTCGATATTTTTTTACGCATATCTATTAATAAGCTTAGTCGAGTTCTGCAGCATGGGATGGAACTGTTCAATAGTCGTCGTATAAAACTCCAATATGTACACCAAAGCGCTTAGGAGCTTACCACGCACAAACTCCAGCCGCGGGGCCCGCTAACGACAGAGTTTGCTAGTCGTAGTTTTGCTAACTTCCAGCTTGATTTGTGGTTCAATAACCGCCGTCGGTCAAATCCAACTCGTCAAGGACCGCGTCAACTGGAACGGATGATTCATTCACACTCCGCACGTGAGTGCATAACAAACAAACAAACACTGTGTCCCAAACTACAGCGAGGATAACTTTTCAATATAATACGCCACTAACTGGAGCCATGGACCCGATTTATTAAGCTGTACACGACAGACAAGCACCTACTGCCTCCACGTTAAAGTTTTTATACGTGGTCAAGATTAAATATCGATACCTTGCAGCGTGTCATCCAGCAGCATCTTGTCCAAGGCAGCAGAAATCTCTTGCATATCTTCGCTAACGGAGTTTTGCAGCACCTGATGGAACTCCCCAGTAGCAGAATCACAGCGATCCGGAGCCTGGAATCTCATTGGGGCCTGACGCACACAAACTCTCACCAGAGTCGAGTCTTCCTCCGTAGCCGGCTGCAGACAAACCCACCCAGTCTCTTCCGACTGTATCCCTCGGAACACGCCTTCACCCTCGGACAGCGTCTTCCACACGAGAATTGTGCGTTTATTCCCCTGGAAGCGACGATGAACGTACCGCTGCAGCACAGAAACTGTCGCCCCATTAGCCAAAGTACGGAGCAAACGAAACCTGACGACCACCGTGTCATTCGGGTCTCCAACGCCGTAAAAATCTCGTCGATCTTGTTGTCTGTGGAACAATTTGGCCAGATTCCACATCGTTCGGTGCGTGTGCTCGTAGCCGTAAGGCTCCGTGAACTGGTTCAGATGCTGGAAGTACTGAACTTCTCCATTGAATTGGCTCCGATGGACTGATGTGGTTACCCCGTCACGGTCGAATTCACCGAGAACGTCGTCAATCTGGGTGTAGCACGCGTTCACCTTGTTCAGCAGAGTATGGTACACGCTCTCGTCGAAGGGAGCACCGGTTGGGCGTGGAGAAACACTCCAGGCGTTGCTTTGGGGCAACGTATTGGGAAGTTGTTCGCACAGTTTCTTGATGTACAGGGCTTGCATCTTGGCTGCGGTGAAGAGCCTCATCTGTTCGGTCTCGGATTGCACTCGCTGGTCACGCTGGAGCATTGCAATGTTTCTCCACGTTGAGTTGGCGAAGGTTTCAGTAGCACCGCCACTGACGTGCTGCAGCTCCTGTAGCTGTCGAGATAACTCATCCACCATCCTGCGTAGAGTATCGCGCTCGCTCTTGAGCCGTCGGTGGTACTGCCGCTTCCGGATCATCTCCTTCTCGCGCCGAGTCTTGCGCTTGGCTAGTTGCGTCTCGCGCTTGACTGGGTTGCTGGTAGGAGTCTCGGTCTTTACGACTTGTTGGGGGGCAAAGGCGTCGAGTACCAAAGACTCGAGTTCAGCGTCGGTTGTAGGGGCTCCGCTCTTCTCTTCGTCCCCGTGTATTGGTCGGAAGGGGGGGAACGGGGTCATTCCCCACAGCGTTGCGTCGGTGGACATCATGGTTGTGCGAGTGGACGCTTTGTTGAGCACTTTGCGCTGTGCAGTGGTGCTTCTTGAACGACAATGGGGAGTGGAAAGACTGGAGAATGACTCCAGCCTGGAGTCCAGCTGCCAGTTTCACAATCGCCCTGGCAACGCGGAAGACAGCTGCGGTTTGGAAGCAGTGATAAGGGCAACAGTCGAATATCACTCCGTGTTAAGCTGAAAATTTCGAGCGCTATTGGGCCAATTGGTTGTTGATTGAAGCGCTCAGTTGTGTCGCTACAGTAGCAATATTTATCTAATTAAGCCTAGGGATGTTGAGCTGGTCCAGGCATCGGCGAGGTATCGCGGACACGACGTGAGAAGTATACTGAAGTCCTTGTGAGTGCTCTCGCCAGTGCTGTGCTTCTTACATTACTTCACTCGGTTTTCGATTTCTCACGGTCACATGGTACTGCTGCCCAACAACATGAGCCCACTGCACTGCATTCGCCACCGATGAAAACTACCTTACCGGTATCTTGAAGGGCGGGTGTCCTGGCTCAACTTGGGCCCAGTACTTTACAGGGTAGTTGGCGACATGTTGAGCCCTGCGCATCGCCATTTGCGATGATGTCAATGACTCGTTTCACGGCTCGAACAAACCTGCACAGTCCACCAAAGGCCAGTCTGTGCGTGGCAAAGCGGCAAAGTCCCACACTGGGATCATCACCTTCGAGAGTAGAAGGTGCCACCTTCTACTCTCGAAAGAAGTGGCGGCAAGTTCATATACAACAAAGGGGAACCCTGGTTCACGGTAGATATACGAGCCAAATACATGAGGTTCTTTAGCCTATGTAGACTTAGTGCGCGACGTCAGCTGCACTTGTTTTTATCGTGGCGGTGATGATGCAGACACGTGAGGTCCTGCCTTCCAAGTGTCTAGTATTGCGTCGCCGATGGCACAACTTACCACCGGCCAAAACATCGAACGAGGCCTGTGCGCCTGTACGAAAACCAACAGACTTTTCATGGCGAAGTCTTGTCGATCAAAATCCGGCGGTTTAATCGAGCGTCCAGGGCTTATACCCTCCGGGCTTGTGGAAACACAATATATCTTGCTCTCTGCATCAGGATTTTTATTCAAGCTAGGACGTGTACTTCGCTTGTGCAAGTTGGTGATTGCGGCACGAGCAGGATATATATTCCAATGTTAGCGCTGCTAACTTACTTAGCTGCAACTAATATTATAGCATGGAGAGAGCGCGAAAAGTTGCACGGTGCAATTTGAAATAATATATAAACGTCACATCCTACTACCTCCCTTCATCACTGACAACTTGTCGTCGGCATCGTCTGTATATACGTTAGCCAACATATATGTGGACAATCATGATAATTCTTCAGCAACGTCGCGCGCTATGATTCGACTGCGGGCTTCTTCGACGCTGAACCACCACCGCGCGATGGGCCATCACGATGAGATGGAGTCCTCAGGTTGGAGTTGCCGGGCAGTCGTTCGCAGAGTTGCCCGATGTACACAGCCTGCATCTTTGCTGCGGCGAATAAACGAGTCTGCTCCTCCTCCGCTTTCTTTCGTTGATCACGCTGGTACTCGGCTAAACCACTCCACGATAACGAACTCTGGGGGCCTGAGCCGTGTTGTTGAGGACATTTGCTCTGCTGTAGCTCTCGAAGCTTCCTAGTTAACTCCTTCGCCGTTTGACGCAAGGAATCCCGCTCGATCTTGACGCGTTGATGATACTGGCGCTTGCGGATCGCCTCCTTCTCCTCCCGAATATTATGCTTCAGTGCTTGTCTTTGCGGCGTGATGGCGCTGAACGCCCGCGAGTCGGTGAATAGTAGTCGCCCTGTTGTTGTTGATAACTGGCTGGGGTGAGAGGGCCGGCCGCCCCTGCCTTCTATCGAGAGAGACCTCGCCAGAGGCACCGTAGTATTCGGGTCCAGCAGAGCTACCACCTCCTCGAAGAGCGCCGCGTCGGTCGGCATTTTTTGGCTAGGGGGATCGTTTTGAAGTGATAGGATTCAGCGACAAACGAGACTGAAGGCGCGGCGGTGGCGGTGCAGCTGACCATTCTCACCATCGCAGAGGGTATGTGCACGCTTACAGTGCAAAGCGTCAGAGTAAACACGCAGCAAAACACCTGGATCCTCCAAGATGGAGGCAGCGTCTGAACGATCCGTCGATCCTGCCGCTCCTTGCGGTCGCTTTACACAGGAGAAAGCAGCGCTGCAGTCATACATTAATAGTGAACTAAAGGACGCGCTGTCGTATACGGTAACTTCAAGCTCCTACACAAGGATAAATCAATAAGTAGGCCAAATCTGCCTCCAATCTGGGGTATTCTGACGCTTGCGGCCAAATCTGCTGGCTTAATAACTAGGGCTTCGCGAAGGCAGGGATAGGATTGGTTAACTCACCTTTGATCGCCATTGATGAACTCAATCCGCTCGCTCCACGGGCATCTCCTGCGCCTGCTTCGCAGCCGCAGAATCTGCCCGACAATGTATCGCCACTATGGTCACGACGTACAACCGATTTCAGAGCAAATCAATGACTAATCTAACTCGACGAATTTGCAAATGAACTGGACCAGCCTCCATCATTCTTGAGAAGTCTAAAACACTCGGTCAATAGACATCACTTACTGTAAATTGACCTAAAGACGTTACCGGTTCATCACCGGTGTCGATTGGAAGAGGGGATATCGCCCGAATTAATCCTGTTTGGGCTGGTCTATCAGCACTTCGTCGCTTCCTATCCCAGTACAAGCAACATAACCGCTGAATGGTCTGTGGTGCCGGATGGCCAGGCCTCGTGTTTCCTCCTTCTCCTCGAGTGGCAGAGCCGGTCACTGACTGAGTGCTGAACGACAGGAGCTTGCTTGAATCTTGATCTTGAAGCTGTCGTGTTGCTCATTGATTGCGATGGATGGGGATAAGCAGGGGGATAACATAGACGTGAGCCTGAATCGAGCTGACAGGTTTCCATGCCGACATCCGGTAATCTGCAGCAATTGACGTCTACCCGTAGGACAAGGAGGTTGGCTGCGCTCAGCGCGCCCGATGTAGGACATTGCACTCCTGGCCTGCTGCCAAGTGTACACGTAGTGCAATGGAGCGGACTGCAAATGGAGTTAACAGCGCTGGCATTTTCGTACCACTCTTTTCGTCTACACTGTACGGCTCATAATGCCATGTCAACATCCCCTCCAGCATCATTTTCGACAACACAAAGCAATGGTACAGTATGCCGTCTGCGTCTTTCTCAACGAAGCTTTGCATCGCGGGGATGGGTTTCACCCATTGAAGGCCTGGGCTTTCCAGTGTGGGCGGTTATTACCGCAGGAACGGAATCCCGGGCACTGTCCGCAGTGTGGCACACGTACGGTGTTTACACAGTCGTCGGGGTGAGTCAGGTTTGAGGCCTTCCACATCGCAAAAGCAACTCAGTTGACTTCTGGTGGTGTCTGCTTGCAGCTGAATGGCTGAGTGAACCGGTATACAGGAAGTAGCGTCACCCTCCGTCTGACTCAGTTGGTCACAGCAGCCAACAATGCATCGGAAGACTTGCATGAGCTCGACCGATACCTGCAGCAGCGCACAACTACCCGTTCTACCATTCTATCGTGTGAACTACTGTATGAAAGCTGGCGCATCCCTTTTCATTTCCCGCCTGTAATATTGGGAAAACGTCAAAAGGTGTATGAATTTGAAACGTTTTGTCAAAAGCGGTTAACTCGTGTCATTAGGTGTATGCTAGGTTGTCGGTAGGACAGTCTGTGTATGTGGCTCCAAGCGCACTAAGGTGCATGATAAAGCTGCATCAGCAACGAATGCGGTGACTGGTGTGTGGGCTTAGATCCCAATCCATAAAACCCGGGGTTAGGAAGGCTTCTACCTGATGCAACTAGCCCGGTTCGTGGTGTCCATGACTTTGATAGCGAATTGTACGTACAATGAACGTCGTTATCCATGTAGCCAGGCCTCAGCGTTGCCACAGTTCTACAATACCTACACTCTCCCCCGGTTGGGGGCTCTCACTAGAGCTCCTTCACCTCCAAAATTCAGATGCAAAACCTACCTAGTATAGCCATGCTATATACGCTTGCGGTTTGCGTTGGTAGTTCCTTGTAGCTACAATTGCGAAGTTGTCGAGTACAGTTGCTCTATATGCTATTATTAGTTGACCGTGTTCGCTACGAGCGTGTCGTTAATAAACTACTGTGCTTGGAAGCTCGATCCTGGGTCTGTATGACCCGACCTCGGGTCCTCGGCCGAAATACCGCGGCAACCAAAACGTGTGTCAGTAAGTGTATGATGAGACATGACGCCCACGACCACTACACCTATTGACAAACGTTTTCCCAACGCATACACCTTTTGGCGATTTCCCTGTAATATTAGATTATACGCCGATTTCGTGTTTGTGTGCCCTGCGATGTTGTCCACAAGTATCTTCCAGCTTCCTTGAGCGGAAGCAGTGTTGCTACTCCACATTTGCTAGGACTAGCCATGCCGCACTTAAAACTATCCACAATGACGCCAAGCGCTCCCCATCGGCTCCGCTGGTTGTCGTCCCTGTGTTGATCGTGGCTATGCCCCCAGTGCTCAAACCACTGCTGCTGCTGTTGCTGCTGCTTGAGTAGGAGGCGCTTGCACTTTTACCAGAGGAATTTGTCGTCGAAGTATCTCCACTATCATCCGGGTAGTCGTCGCTTCCAACCGATACGCTGCCGTCTCCAGTGTCAGTACTGCTGTCGCTGTTAACCAGCTCCTCCGTCAGTAGAATTCTACTCGGATCGTCGACTTCGCATACTACCAGTGGGTCAGGACACGTGATGGTTCCTGTGAAACCTGGTACTGACAGCGTCTCCTCCTTCTTGGTGCAGTTGACGCTCACGGTGTCGCTCGAATTACTACGCGGAAAGGTCAGCTCAACAACCGTCGAGGTAGAATCCCCTACGCATCGCATCGCGTAGCAGCCCGACTGTCTGGCTGGACTTATCCCCCAGCTCGTAGAATCCACACTCCGCAGTGACGTCGCGGTACACCTGCAGGTGGGGCAGTACGTCTCGCCGAACGCGTTGATACTGGTATCGCCGAGCTTGAGTAGATTCGTCGAGATGGTACAGTCTCCATTCGCGTATCCAACGTTCAATGGGCAGAAGTCTGCGAACATATTGACCCCTCCCTTCTTCGGGTCGTTCGGGAAGTACTGGTATTCTTCCGGGATTGTCTGCTCCTTGGTACTTAACGAGCATATCGAGCGTGACATTGCGTCCACCGAGCAGCCTCGGAAGTCACTGGAGCTGCAGAAGTGGTCTGCTGCTATGGGGACTTGGGTGGACGGATTCACGCACTTTTTGGTTGCGAAGCCGCATCCTTTCTTCCGGCCGAAGTGCATGATCTCGGACATCGAGGCGTTAACTCGATACCAGCCCGAATCAGCGAAGAACGCGAGCGTGAGGGCACTGAAGACGTTGCGGTAGCTGTCTACTGGCGTCATGTACTCGGGTTCAAAGAGGCGTTCTTCCCAGTGAGAGCCCAAGCAGCCTCCGTCCTGCGACTCGACCTCGGCGCCGTCCAGCCTCGAGCAGTTGAAATGGTCCTGCACAAACGCACGGACTCGCGGAGTCACCATCTTGGCTACAACGTGGCCTCGCTCGGTTGAATATGTGATCGTTGTGTCCGCAGGCTCCACGTAGTAGTCGATCTCCTTGCCGTTCGGACACGTGCCCACAGAAAATGTCGGCGGATTTCCCTGTTCGTCTCTTGGTGTCCGCGGGTTTCCGTCTTCGTCTCGCATCAGAGGGAAGAAGCGAGCGGAGAAGCCCAAAGCGTGAGTGAACTCGTGGAGTGCAGTGGACACCTGACGCTCGAACGCTGAGGCCGCGGTGCTGATCTGCAGCGGACAAAAGTTGACCGTACCGAACGTCGGTCGGTCGTACTGGTCTTGCTGACACGTCGACGCGTACGCGAGCGTGCTCCCGCTCTCGCAGTTGGCTGTGCTTTCAGCTCGCACGTAGATCATAAAGTCGGAGTTTGGGACGCCCGTTCCTGCTGGAGAAATGGTACACTCGTCGTTCGTGCAGCCATTTGACGTGCATTTGTCGCAGTACCTTACGGGCGCGAAGTGATCGTCCGGTATCGGCATTTCCAGGCAGTATTCCTTATCAGAGATGGAATGGCACACTGGCGGCGTGGTGGAGTATCTGCTGGTGCAGAATCGCTCGGCGAACAGGTTGCCGCTGACCGGAACGACTCGAAGAGCTCTGCTAACACGCTGGATAGCCTCGTCAACGACTTCGAATATCCGGGCGCGGGCGGCGTCTGTGAGGTTGTTTAGACTGGAATTGTCGTAGTATGGAGTCATGCGGATGGGTTGATAGATCGCATCGTCGAGTTGTCGGGTGGAACCTTGTACGATATCTTCACTGCGCAGACGGCGTTTCCGTTCACTCACTTGGAATGGGTGGTTGTCGTCGTAGTTCTGAGCTGCTGTCACGAATTTGTGGTCGAGCGAGTCGTGGATGCAGCTCTCCACCAATTGAACCAAACAGAAGACGAGAAACAACGCTACAGTGCATTTTAGTGGCGAGCAAAGCTGCATGATCCTGGTAGGTCTTGCACTTGGTCTCGGCAGCTATTCGCTGGTCGGAATATGAAGTGGAGTTCGGCCGAAGAGTGCATGGTGCCGACTCTGCTGCTTCAGACGTAGATCAACGTATTACACGGACGGAAAGGCTATCTTTGTGCGGATCACCGAGGTGCTCGTATCTAAACTGGGTAGTTGAAGCACTGGTTCCTAAAACTGTGCTTTTCACTCAACGGTGCAGGCAGGCAGACAGACAAACTAAGCTCTCCATCTTTAGTGCTCGTCGAGACGAAGTCTCCTTTTCAACTACCGACTGGACAAGCCTCGACACTCTTGATACGCACCTTGCGTGAATCAACCGACGAGATCTCGACCGCTTTATCATTTCCGACAACACTTATCCTGTATTGGATGTACGCCACAATGTGTGCAGTCCTCTCAAAGGATCAACAATTTCATCCAAGTAGCTCCTTGTATTGCGCCGACCCAATACGCTCGCTCCAAGTCTGCAACGATAGGATTGTACACAGTTCCGCAGAGTCTGCACACAACTATGTGCTGGATATTTTTCTTCACTGTATCAGGAGCATACATTCCTGACCAAAACTGCGACACAAAAAAGTGGCACAGGACTAAACATTTGCAATATAGCGGACCAATCCGCGCTCGCCTCACCTTCTCTTCCGGCCAGCCATGGACTACCACCTCCTGCACGACGTGAGCGGCTTCCTGTCGGCCCAAGGCGCTATTGCAGACCCCGGCCACAGCCTCAAGCTGGAAGAAGTGGACAGCCAGCAGCTACTGGCCGACACGGAGGCGCTGCTGCAGTCACTTCATAGCGCTACTTCGGTCCAGACCAAAGGCGCAAAGACACAAATATTGAGAAGCGAGACCAAAATAAAGTCCAAGCAAGACATCGCCAAAGAGAAGGCCGGCCAGCGTCGAGACGCCTACCGCAAGCGCCTTAAGGTGGAATGGGCAACTTTACGGCAACAAGACGTCGAATTGAGTCAAGAGTTGGCCAAATTGCAGCAACTCAAGAGGCAACAAGCAACTCAAAGTGCTCCAGAAGACTCATTAGCTGCTGGAGCATGGAGAGCAATCGCTATGAGGCAGTACGAGAGCAGAATGGAGGCTGAAGCTCTACAGAAGAGGCTCCGAGCTGCAGTTAACAGCCGAGCGGTGATGATCCAAGATTTGGAGACACTTTTGAGGAAAAGAGTGCGGGAAGTCGAAACTTTGACTTCCGTAGAAGACGTTCCAGAACTTTTCGAGAAGAAGGCGAGGCTCGGGACCAAAGACGCCATGCTCTACAATACCTACTTTGAAAATCTGGACGCCCTTTACGAGATGAGCGGCGAAGTTTTCCAACAAGTTGGAGCCACGCCGACGCCTGGCGGGATTTTGAGTGGAGAGCCGAAGAGGAAAATGGACGGCGACTCGGAGTACTTTGAGACCATGGGGGTGGGTAGAGTGCCCTTCAGCTTCCAGCGGACGTGTGACGCAGTGTGGGAATTGGCGTCTGTGCCGCATCGACAGGACGGACGAAAAGTGTATGACGGGCTGCCGGATCCGGAGAACTCGTTGGCGCTGCAGTTTTGCTCCCCGCTTCGAAGAAACAGCGGGGAAGAGTTCAATCTGCGGACGTATCATGTTTCGCGACGGTATATTGAGAAGGAGAGGATGGTGGTGGTCTGGCGAGCGCTTTCTGAGGCGGATGGAGAGTTCCCCGGATTGAACTCGGACGAGACGGGATGGTGTATCGTGCATGCACCGACAAATGGTGCGGACCCGTCGACGACGCTGGTGCAGGCTTGCATTCGCTTAGTGCCCATGCACTTTCAGGATGGAAACTCGGACAAGGAGGGGAAGATCGACCAGTTTATGGAACTTTTGGTCAAAACTGGCGTGGAAGACAATCAAGAGATCGAGCGCATGATGGAGAGACTCTTGCTGGACGACGCACTCGCTACGGACGGACTGGAAGTCGACGAGAACGGCGACTTGGCTTCGTTAAAATGGTAAAATAGGGAGCGTCGCTCCTAAAGTGAAGTATCAGGTGCTGCTATTCGTGATATTGTTGTTGCTTACTGTCCCCAGTTCCATTATTCCTTGCAGTTCGCGTTAATGCCATTGCATTTTGCCCCCAATTTGAAACTTTGGCAGCACAACAGATAAAAAAATGAAACAGAAAACAACGAGAGCAAGCGATCTACCACAGTAGCACTTCTTCAGTTCAAACATTCCGTACTGCCGAATCATCGAGTAGAAGTGCTTCCATCATGCGCGAGATCTCCGCTCCGTCATCTTCCCCCGACGTGACGACAAACATGGCGAATTGGTCGGCATGCGCCTTATCCTCGACATGGCTAGCAACGGACATCGGAATAAACCTCGCAAACGTTTCCATGACAGTCGGCATCGTTGGATTGCTTTGGTTCGGTCGAATGACGCACCATCCAAATTCATCCGAATGCATGCCCGAGAACTCGTCCTCGCCTTCAGTCATCGCTCGCCACACCATGACCGTCCTCCCAGCTTCGACGTATCTTCGAGTCACCAAGTGGATAAGCACGTCGACCGGCTCGCCGGAGTCTCGAAGGCACGGGATGCGCAGCTTCACCGCTATCGTGTTCTCGGGGTCTGTGACGCCTCGGTACTGCTCTCGGCCCGGTCGCTGATGGACTTGCACCATTGCCTGCCACATCGCGCTGCATGTTAGACTAAAGTCATGCGGCACGAGCAGCACGTCCAGGCTTTCGAGGTACTCCACGTCTCCATCGCGTTTCCGAATGGGTCCGACCTTATAAGACGCGCGGGGGGTTCCCTCCAGTCCCGCGTCTCGAAAAGCCTCGTCCGTCTGTGCGTAAACCGTGTCGATGTCTTGCAAATAGTCCTCAAAGCGCGCAATATCGTCCGCATTAAGCTGCCCCGGCGTCTCTACCGGTACTTCAAAGGGTTGCGGGGTATTCATCCCACATAGTTGCTGTCGCATCATCTCCCCCACCTCTTGAAGCACTTTTTGTCGACTAGCGACTGCACGTGCTGCTGCTCCTCCGCTACCAGTCGCCCCTCCATTTGCCTTGTGGCAACCCCCTTCCACACTGGGTTAAAGACGCTGTTCTCCTGCGCTGCCTTGGCCTTCTTCCTCGCTTGCAGCAGCTCGCTCAACTCGTCCGACAGCGTCTTCTCCTGCTCGCGCAGCGTCTGCCGCTCGTCCTTCAACTTGTTGCGGTACTTGAGTCTCCTCTTGGCCGCCTGCTTGTTCCGAAGCTCTCGTCGCTCATCTTCCAATGCCTTGTGTTGCTCTGCATCAGCGTTACCGGTAAGGACTCGCGGTACTTGAGTTGCACTCCTGGTGGGACCGTCACAGGAGGCGAGCAACGCCTCCATCTCCGCTAAAAGCTTGTCACTGTCCACTAGCAAGTCCGCTGCGTCGGTCGCAATACCGGTAGCGGTAGGGGCTTGCAACTCTGTGGGAGGCTGCAAAGTATTGAGGAAGCCCGTCAAGTCCGCCAAGAAGGAATCGTCATCCCCTCGGTCGTCTACCATTGAGTCGTACCAAGGTCTCACTCAGATTATTGGAGGGATTTGGAGACTTGCGGTAATGGGCTGGTTCCCAAAAGAGTGGGCGGGACCAAAATAATGTGATTTGGTCCTTTCGCATATGCACTGTTGTGATGAACGCGGACGAGGATTTCCTGGCTGGCCTCTTGGACGACTACGAGACGCTGGAGCCGTCGATCGAGCTGCAACATGAAGACACTGCACCAGATCTGATTCATATCGACCCTGGCGAGCTTCTAGCGGGGACCGACGTGTTGCTCGCTTCGATCGTAGATCCTGTGGAGCTCGTCGCCAGTTCTGAGTCTGAGTCTGGCACGCAAAAGGCCAAGGCGGCCAAGAGGAGACTCAAATACACAAACAAGATCAAAAATGAGAGGAAGACGCTGGAAGAAGAAGAACAACTATTGGAGGAGGAGCTGCGTCATTTGAAGCATACCAGGAAGAAGGTTAAGTCGCTGTGGGACAAGAGTTCGGCTGTGCCAGCATGGAAGGCCATCGCCACTCGGCAGATGGAGGGCCGTCTCGTGGCTGAAGAGCAGCAACGCAAGCTGAAGCATGCCGTGGAAACTCGAGCGAAGGTGATGGAGGAAATCGCAGCAGTGGTTAAAGAGAGATCGGATGCGCCCAAGAGAGATCAATTGGCGATTGAGCAGAAAAATGAGCTAAGCGCCGATGACGCTGTGCTTTTTGAGGAATTTTTGCACGATTTGGATGTAATTTACGCCCAAACGGACGAGGTTTTCCGAGCCTGTGGAGTTGAGGAGATGCCACAAATGTCGTACAGACAGGGGCCCGAGCGCAAATGCGATGGAGACACGGAGTGTATCGACAAACTGGACGTGCTTTTTGTGCCCTTCAGCTTTGAGCAGACGTGCAGTACGATGTGGCAGTCCATGCTTCACGTTTACCGACAGAGGAACAGATTTCAGTACGGCCACGTCGCTGATCCATACAACACAGTTGCAGTCAAGCAAGAGTTCGACAAGCCAGTGGACATGCTTGTTCACTGCGTTATGCGTCGATATATTGAGGCCGAGCGGATGGTCGTGGTGTGGCGGGCGCTGACTCAAGGAGAGGGAGAGTTGTTTGGAATGCACTCGGACGAGACGGGATGGTGTGTGGTGCGTCCAAACGACGAAGAGCTAGACGACACTTCGCTGATGCGGACTGTGATGCAGACATTTGTGCGCTTCGTTCCTATGAATGTGGCAAATAGATCGGCTGGTCACGTGGACGGGTTCCAGTTCACCAAACTGGTTGTGACGTCGGTGGAGGAGGACGCTGATGAAGTTGCACGCATGATGGATTCCCTCCTGCTTGATGGTACCAAGGACCAAGGCTAGACATCCATTGAAGAAACAATTCACATTGACCCGGATCAACAGGGCGTCTACTGTGAGTCGGATGTTGCAAGACGATACGATAACGTTTCTAGGCTCAAAAAGAGTGGACGGGACTAGAATAATGTGATTTGGTCCTTCACGTATGTGGACGAGGCATTCCTGGCTGGCCTCTTGGATGACTACGAGAGCCTCGAGCCATCCATCGGACTGCCACATGAAGACAGTGCGCCAGATCTGATTCTTACCGACAGTGACGAGCTTCTAGCGGAGACCGACGCGTTGCTCGCCTCCGTCGCCAGGTCCGAGTCTGGGGCTCAAAAGACCAAAGCAGCCAAGAGGAGACTCAAATATGAGACCAAAATTAAAAACGAGAGGAAGACGCTCCAAGAAGAAGAGAAGGCGCTGTTGGAGCAGCTGCAGGAGATGCAACGCACAAGGAAGAAAGTCAAGTCACTGGGAGACAAGAGCTCGGCTGTACCCTTGTGGAAAGCTATAGCTACGCGGCAGATGGAGGGTCGAGTTGTGGCCCAAGAGCAGCAAAAGAGGCTCAAGCGCGCCATTGAAAATCGCGTGAAGGTGATCGAGGAGATGCACGAAATGGCTCGAAAGAGCTCGGACGAGTCCGCAGGGAATGAATTGGCCGTTCAACTGAACGACGAGCTGACCCCCGACGACTCGGTGCTCTTAGAGGAGTTTCTACACGATTTGGGCGAGATTTACGCCAAAGCGGACGAAGTTTTCCGAGCCTGTGGAGTCGAGGATATGTCACACACGTCGTACAGACTGGGGCCCGAGCGGAAGCGAGATGGAGACACGGAGTATGTCAACAACCTGGACGTGCTGTTCGTGCCCTTCAGCTTCGAGCAGACGTGTAGTACGATGTGGCAGTCCATGGTCCGAGTGTATCGACAGAAAGACAGGTATCAATACACCCACGTCGCTGACCCGGAGAACACAATTGCAGTCAAGATTCGTCTGCGAACTGGACAGGAATCTGGAGAGCCTGTGGACATGATGGTCCACTTTGTTATGCGTCGATACATTGAGGCTGGGCGAATGGTCGTGGTGTGGCGGGCGCTGTCCCAAGGGGAAGGAGAGTTCTTTGGCATGTACTCGGACGAAACTGGATGGTGCGTGGTGCGGCCAACCGACGAAGAGCTAGACGAGAACTCTCTGATGCGCACAGTCATGCAGACCTTTGTGCGATTTATCCCGATGAACGTGGGGAATCGATCGGCTGGCCACCTGGACAGGTTCCACTTCACCAAGCTCGTCGTAACATCGGTGGAGGAGGGTGCCGACGAAGTTGCACGCTTGATGGATTCCCTCCTACTTAATGATGTCAAGGAGTGTTGAGTCGACAAGAAAGCTTGAAGTCTAGGTTGGATTCTGTATAAACAGCCAATTAGGTCGACAATCTACGAGCCCTGATAATAAAAATACACTTTTTGCCGAGCCGGAATGGGGAGCCAACAGCGAGCCTTCACTATGGGCTCCCCTCCCTCGGATTAAATGGAGAGGATCCCGAAGAACGCACCAGCCGGGCTCGCAATTCTAAGCAGAGCCCTGATTTTAAAGTTGACGGGCTCCCCTACCCCTGGGCTCGTAGAGGGCGTGGAGTAGACACCTCAAATATGTAGCGGTTGTACCATATATTTACGTACAGGCGTCCCCGGGCTAGTCCCGGCTGTATATTTTACTGTATCTCGCATAGGAAGTACAACAAGCTCTCAAGATTTGCGCGCTACTTCTGCAAACATATTGATTTAGATGAGTGTACAGCGATACCTACTGCGACAAGTGGCACGTTGCGGGAATACCTCCACCGTATTCTTGAGCTAAGCTTGTAGTAAGTCAGTACATACTCATTTATGTTCAGACCGCGTGCTTCTATAAGTACCACTGTGGCGAATAGGCCGGGGACGCCTGTACTCGACTTCTTCCACTTCTTTCGACTTCTTCTTCTGCAGCGGCATCTGCACTCAATGGTTGGTTCGGACTGCTTGGAAAAAGCGGCGTGCAACTTTCACTTGACGATTACGATTTTCCCGAAAATACCGTATGAAGTAATCACTCGAGTTGTCGTCGATCGTTGGTACGACAAGGGCAACTTGGCCGACAAACCACACCACAACTCCAGAGGTTGTGGCACTTTTCGCGATTCAACGAAGACAAACTCATATGGAAGGAGAGTCCCACCGAGTACGGCAGCGATTTACATGTTAGCTGCAGAAGAATTCCGAAGTGTATTATACTTAGGAAGCGGTTCGAATGATAGATAATACATGCCCGGCCAGGAAGTGCTGACAAGCTGCTCCAATGATAGAATGCCATTTCTTACTCGCAGCAATAACAAGCAAACGAATCCTAGGGTTGTGCAGGGGCAAGTGCCGCTAAACGCCAGTGTCCGAGAGCAGACTCGAGCTGAGTTGGCCGCCTGACTGCACGACGCCCAAAGCGCATCGGGGAAAGTAAACCGAGCTGGTTCCTCCGTACCCATGCGAAGACTTCCACGTGAGATAACAAGTGAACAGTGCCATGGCAGTCGCTCTGTACATGTACAGTATTCCAATCGAACGGAGCGAGCGCAATCAAGTTCAAAAGACCAGCCACGCCGCGTTCCGTGGCGGAAGGCGACACCTGAGGCTGTCCATTCTGTGGGGCTCAAGAGCAGGATGGTGAAGATTGTGGCAGCTCGGAGCTGTCGCTCCGCCTCAAAAGAACCACTCGGAATAAAGTTAAACCGACGATGGAAGCAGCCTTCCCCCAAGCACAGACAAGGTTCCTGGAACCCCAGAAGAGGCTCGTACAGAGCCCCAAGGCGCCGTCCGCCACCGACTCATCGTCTGAAGACTCCCACACCGAGGCCGACGCACGACCAACGCCACAACAAGCTCAAGCTCTAACCAACACCCGAAAAGAACGTGAAGCGATCCGGAAGAAAATTTACCACCAGCGACTCAAGAACGAGCGGGAATCCTTACGTCAAAGTGTCGTGGATCTGTCCAAGCAGCTCGAGGAGCTCAAGCACAGCGACAATTCCGGCCTCTTAGCAGCCAGGGACTCAATCTGGCGGAAGAATGCGCTGCAGCAGCGTCACGAGCTGCACAGAGCCCAAGCGGAGCAATCGCAGCTATTAACGGCAGCAAAGTCTCAGGCCGCGTACATCAAGACCATGTGCAAGCAACTGCCCGAGCTCAAAGACGAATCCAGTCCAGATCCTCAAATCAAAGTCATGCTACGAGGTCGGAACTACCCGCCCTTCGACGCTGCAATGTATCGCGGACACGTCCAGAGGGTTATCGAGAGTTACGCTCGAGTAGATGAAGTGTTTCAGGGGTTTTCAACTATGGAGGAGCGAGTGTTTAACTCCGTCAAGCGACGAGAATCCGATGGAGACGTGGAATATCTGCAGCATTTGAACAAATTCACGCAGCCTTTCAGCTTCGAGAAAACCCACAAGACTTTATGGGAAATATGTCAGTTAAAACATCGACAGCACGATCGGAACGAATACAAGGGGCTGTCGGACCCTAAGAACTCCATTGTGCTAAGGTTCCGATTGATCCCAGAGCTGACGACGGGCGAGCTGGCGTCCGTACTGCAGCGGTATGTTATGCGTCGGTACGAGGAGGAGAACCGAGTCGTGCTAGTGTGGAAAAACCACTCTGAAGGGGAAGGAGTGCTGAGCGGCATGCACTCAGATGAGACGGGATGGATTTATCTGCAACCGGGGTTGGAGGAGGACTCGACGGAGATTGGAGTGTGCATCCGCCAAGTTCCGATGCAGTTCAGCGTTTCGACTTCTGGCGACATCGCCCAAGAATTCCGCCGAGTTCTGCAGAACTATGTGCACGAGGACATGTTAGCGATAACTCGAGCGCTAGATCGAATGCTGCTGGAGGAGACGCTGAAAGATATCAACGTGTGATCACAAAAATAGATAAAATAGAGTCGAACGAAAGGCTTTTTATTAAAATGTTGTTGCTTCTTGATTATGATGTCCGACTGGGTTATTACTTGCAAGGTAGTAATACTTCAAGTAGGACAGAACGACGTCCACAGGGTGATGCTGTTAACACCCACTCGTACAGCTGCGTGATGAGCCCCGCTTTAGACGAAAAACATTGGTTCGACTCGCACTCATACTTTATTTTCCAAGCCCAATGGACAGTGCCAATATGGCTAGTGACGGCTTCTTCGAGGATGTGGCGGCGTGCTTTGGCACGAAAGCACATCAAGAACAGAGTCCGCAATCCGGTGAAGTTTTTGCTGTCTCGTCCGAATTGAGTACCAATATCACGAGTGTGTCAAGCTGCGGGACGCTGGGGGACACTATTAAAACACGGAAGGAGAAGGAGGCACTTCGGAAGAGGCAGTACCACCACCGACTTCGAGCCGAGCGCGACACACTACGGCGAGAGGTGGACGAATTAACTCTTCAGCTACAGCGATTAAAACAGACTCAAGCCGGAAGAAGCCTTGCGATTTACGAGCGTCACCAGCACGTCATAGCGGAGACTGAGCAAATTCTTCTCTTTGCGGCCGCGAGAGCCCAAGCTGCGCATATTGAGACGTATCATGGCCACCAATCGGCTGCCAGTGTGACCACGACCCCAGTAGATTCGATACTTCAAGCCCCTGCCCGCTCAAGCTTCGACCAGATTTTGTTTGTGGTCCACTTGAGGGGGTTAGAGTCGTGCTGCGCCCGAGTTGATCAAGTATTTCGCGAGCTGGAGATGATTAATCTGCCCGACGGAGTTACAACCACGCTGTATCGATGCCAAGACGGTGGGGGTGCGATGCAACACCTAAACAAGTTTGTCCAGCCGTACAACTACGAAGACACCCATACAGCGATATGGAAGCTGTCCAAGCTGCACCACCGACAGCAGGATCGAGAGATGTTCCTCGGTCTGATTGATGATGAAGAATTCAACGTGATCAGGTTCCGCCTGATCCGCACGTTAGCAGACGGGAGAAATGTTTCCGTGCTCCAACGGTACATCATCCGTCGACGTGTGGAGAAGAACCGCACGATGTTGGTCTGGAAAACCATCTCGGAGGGGGAAGGATACTTTTGTGGGTTGTATATGGACGAGTCGGGGTGGGTCTGTATTGAGCCTGCGACGGAAGAGGGCTCGACTTTGGTGAGGATTTGTGTCCGTCAAACTCCTATGCGCTTCAACTTTTGCCGCGTGCCTCCGTCGGTTATTGGCGAGTTCGCTCGAGTGATGCAGAGCTCAGTGGAAGAGGATATGCGGGAGATCTCGAGTTCTCTTGATAAACTGCAGCTGGACGCTACGTTGGAAGGCATCGACATTTAATCCCCCGTTTAAATATGAGGAATCGAAGTTTCGCTCGTAAGGCTTCGCACTGGCGCTGAATAAGGGGTACTACAGTATCATACATAATCCATTCATGAGCTTTGACGCTCGAGCTAGAGCGGGCAAGCGATAACAGTTTCTTAGTGCGTGAAAATTGCTATTTCCCTTGGAGTACATAAGGCAAAATGAATCAAAAACTTATTTTTTTAACCGGGTCGCGGTACCAATTAATGTCATCGTTCCTATAAAACCAGCACTAGCATCGTGGTTTAAGCGCCGCTGCTGAAAATCTTGTAAGTTCTTCAGGTGTACCGCCTTGGTTTCCTCGATCGCTGGGCGCTCAAGTGCGAGAGAAAAGTGCCTCTCCGCCTCGTTCAGCTCCCCACGCATCGCTTGACACACAGCCACATTATTGTGTACAGACGCGTTATCCGGGTTCTCTCTCAGAAATGAAAAATACCCGTCACAAGCGCGGTCATTGTTGCCAAGAGCAACGAGAAGATGCAGTCGATAAAGCTCCGACCTCAGTGTACCGCGTGGAGCGAATTCATATGCGAGAGTCCACAGATGTCGGCATTCGATGTTGCTTGGACCGCATCGCTTGACACGGAGTAGATACTCTGCACGCTGGCCGTAAATTTTCCAGTCGGCTGGGTCCGTCCTGTAAGCAAAAATTGAAATTGTAAGAAACAAACAGGCGCACATAATGGCGAGTAGAGATTAGATTCAAAACGTACCGAAGGGAATAGGCGTAGAGCGAATCCTCATTGCGCCAATCGCTCAAAAGATTCGTGGAAATCGAAAGCAGCGCCCCAGTTAGCAATAGCCATATCGCCCACCAGTACATTCTCCCATTGTGAATGGGCCGTGCATTCGTGACATCGGCATTCTTCCGCTGTTTGGACGTGTGACGGGAGCGGCTCGACACTTTCCGTTCTGGCGCATCACATGCTGGCGCTGCGAGTCGCTGATTCTCACTGGCACTATCACTTCCTCGGAGCAGCCAACGAGCAACTGCGTAGCCACCGTAGGGAACGGCAATAATTGTACTCAGGTAAGCGTAGCGATCCGCGCCCCCACTAATTATCCCGTGGCGAATCAGACCCGATACAGGCAGCAGCATAAATCCAAAGAAAACGAGCGCAAAAACGTGCTTTGAGGCAGCACGATGCCACATTTTCCACAATACCGAAGCCAACACTGCCAGCGTAGTCATGACCGGCAGCAAGCACTCTGGGTTTGTTAAACTCAAATCTCCTGGCCGGATCTGGTAGTGCGGACGCAGTTTTGAAGGCCAAAGCAGGCATCGCAGCAGCCAAATCGGCGACGCAAGAGCTTTCAGCACACGGTCAGTGAGCGACAGCGAGACCACGTCTGGGACGGAACCTCCAGAGTTCGAGATCGCAATAATAGAGACGAACGCGAGCAAAATCGCGACGGAGGGTAACCTTCTAACGGCGTAGGGAATCAGCTCCACTGCATTGAGTTTGCTCCGTTGAGGTGAACGTTGCAGACACACCCAGGCGTCAATCAGTATGAATCCCGTCGACAACATTAAGCTTGCACTTTTTGACAGCAACGCACACAGGTACAGCCCTGCAAAACACAACAAGAATAAAATTAATAGTCCTTTTGGTACCGTCTTCGAAATTTAGAGCTCCATATCCGAAGAAATGAGCGACTTTGTCGTAGCATCTCGTCCGAGCAGCACTTTCAGCACTACGCCCTTATCGTCCGCCAGACTATCGCCCATGCTCCCGCCGATAAGCTGCTCCAGGTTGTAGTAAATGTTCTGCAGGTGAACGAGTAGCGCCCAACTGCTGAATAGAGCCACGAGCGTATACGGCTGCGCACTGGGCCAGCCCACGACCTCGACGTGGATGGGGTGAACCATAAACACCACAGCACTCACGCAACACGCGTGGAAATGGAGGCCGCTCCTCCTCCTCCTCTTCTGTAGCTCCAGCCCCGCTCTACCTCTCGACCCCCGCAGCTCCGTCAGCACGTAGTCGACATCCAGCAGCCCCGCAGACGCCTTCGCCAAGACGAACCCAGCAGCAAAGTGCACCGCAACTGACACCATTCGAACCCACGCTACTTGGGGCGCCTGGTGCTAGTAGGCGGTCTCAGCAGCGACGAGTAGAGCTCCTGACGCCGCTGCCAGCGGTGGACAGACCACGCATCCAGCCCCACAGTCTTCACTGTAACATACTTGAGCACCCACCCCAGAGGCTCGTACACGTTGAGTCGGACCATTGTGAACATGGCGCAGAGCGTCCCCAGACTCCAGGGGCGTTGGAGGACGCGGTTATCCACGTAGTTGCTGTGGTCGTCCCAGTATGTAGAGTGTTGAATGAAGAGGCGCGCCACGCTCGCCTGTCTGCCAGTCGAGTTATTTTGCAACTGAAAGCAAACCCTCTCAAACATGTTATTATTGTTTTAGCAAGTACGAGAGAAGTTCAGATCGCCAGCTGTGGCCTGGATAAGAGCTGCCTGCCAACCATACCGTGCAGGTTCGGATGGCTCGGACATTCGGACAACCTTTAAAACTAAATGCTATTAAATGCTCCGTGAAGTGTGGTGCACATGAAATCTTTTGCAATCCTCCGTCATACAGCGGCTGTTTAGTGGACAACGGCTTGGGGACTGCGGCCAACAGCATCAGCTGCAGCAGCAGCAAGACGTCCGGGATGTCGGCGCCGTGCGGGACGGCGGGTCGTACTGCAGCTGGTCCTCGGGCGGGGTGGCGGCCGTCGAGGCCAGCAGCAGCAGCGGGCTGAGGAGGACGAGGAGGTGGTGGAGGTGGCGGCCAACAGCGGGGTCGACGACATGAGAGGGATGCCTACGGTGGACACCTACTGTGACACTCACTTCATGTAAGTAGATAACGAGATGGGTGAATGAATCTATGTATGATGTAACTATGTGTTGGGACCTAACACTGGATCGCGACTACAATTACGTTATGCTGGGATTGTTGTAGGGCTCAAGAACACGCACCGGTGCATCTTCAAGAGCATTGCCTTCCTGCTGAAGTCGCTGGTAATTCCTGATGCGGTCGTCTAGCTTGCCTTGAGCATACATCCGCTTCAAAACCTTAACAATTGTGCCATGCGACTTTGCTTTCACGTTCTCAGCCTCCAGGAAAGCAAGAACGTTTGCCTCGGCCTCCCGTCCTGAGCTCAGGATGCGTCCCTTTGCTGTGACCTCATCTCCGGTCACGTTGTATCCGGCTGGGAGAAAAACCCGCATAAAGGCCACGGCCACCTCGCACTCGTGATAGCGCCGCCGGTTTGGACGCGCGCTTGGCAACGGAGGCAGAAACCACTCGTACCACACAGTCGCGAGTGGCTTCGCACGCTAATGCGCACGAGTTGCCGCGCCGCTTGCAGTATCCGACAAAGCGCTGGACGAGCTCGACAGGCTACCAGCTGCTGTTGTCGACGGAGCGGTGGTTAGGTCCGATGGGTGCTCAAGCCGCTGCACCTGCTGGTTCAATGCCTTCACTTCGGCTGCTAGCCCTCCAAGGATCTGCGCCTGCTGCTCCAAGAGCAAGGTTTGCCTCCGCAAGAGTTCGTCGTCTTCAGCACGCCGTGGTGCCGGACTGCGTGGAGTGTCGTTCTTGGACGGCTGTAAGGTACGATGAATAGCCATTGACCATGCAGCAATTTCAGCCTCTGTCGCCTGTACCTGACTTAGTGCTTCTTGAACCCGTTTGATGTACAGTGACTCTGGCCTAAGCCGAAGCATGTCGGGGTAGTGGAGAATGGCGGTGGCGGTAAGTACGTCCACTACATCATCTCGCAAGCTGAGTCTCTCCGTGAACCCCTTCGCAGCCGAGAAAAACCGGTCTTGAAGTAGGCGAATTCGATGCAGAACCAGAGGATCAAAGTCGTCCAGTGTAGGTAGCCGCGGACTAGCTTTTAAACCCCATCCAGCTAACGACTTGCCGACGGTTTGATCTTCCTGCGTCGTGCCAACAATATAATTGAACGCTTTGCTCACAGCACTCATGCTCCAGCCTCCACGGTCTAGAATCCAAGGTGTGCTGATTTTGCTATCACTATTCGCGTTTTGAGCAGCTCCACGCCGAAATGAATGCGATGATAGCCCTGGCGTCAGGTTAGTACCTTCGGTTTGGCAGACACCACTCCACTTCTGCAGTACGCGATTAACATACGCGTGAATTCCGGGGACTGTCGCTTTGTTCGCAGGTGCTTTTGGGGTCGGCGACTCAGAGTTGGAGGTTGCTGGAGACCTGGTACGTGCATCAAGTAGTTCGCGGAGCGGCGTTTCGCCAATTTCAGTCGGCAGGAGCTCTTGTGTATCCCGAGGAAGCTGATCCATGAGAAACTCGCTTGGAGTCGACTGCATAATTGTAGCCAAAGCTAGTGCGTGAATTGGGCAAGACGAAAAATCGTTTGGGTCGTGAAAAATCGACGCTCCTTGATACGAGGCAGACTTCATGCGCTTAAAGGTGATAAATAGACACCCACCTGTGTACCACGATTAAAAATACACAAGCTCAAAACCAAATTAGGAAAAATAAAAAGACAAGTACTTACCAGGGTAAACAGCGACCTGGTTTTTCACGAGACACATAGTGTCTGAAGACCGACCCAACAAATACCAAAGAATGTTGAGAAGGGCTGCATCCTGGTAGTCCTGCACAGATACAGCCCCCTTCAATATCGCTAAGCTGAGCGAGCGCAGGTCGCTTTTCGTGCACGGTGGGGCCTGGTGCGTAAAGTCTGTGCCTCGCTTGGAGCAGTACTTGTCGAGGATTGACGCAATCTTTTGCAGCCGACGACCCGATACAGCACTTAAAGCTGGAAACAGCTCGAGTAGGTGGTTCTTGACGTTGCCAAAGTAGCTGGCGACCGAGTTCTTGGATAGCAGCGAGCTCTTCGAGCTTTCTTTAAATGCTAAATACACTGCAAATTTGTCGAGAACAATATAGAGAGTATCACCAGTTGAATCCCCACCTACAAACTTATAGATGGCGTTGACGGTGAAGCCCTCGGCGACCGCGAAGCGCTCGAAGGCGTTGAGAGCCGTCGAGCGAGCCCGCTGGGAGTTCCCAGGTATGAGCGCTTTCGTCGACATGACTCGTTTCTTGAGTGGTTATGCTGCCTCGTCTGTCTGGCGCCCTCAAAATTAATATGTGTCCGAATATTGACGATATTTTCAGAATATTTGACTTACTGACTTTAACTATAGAAATATCAAATATTTTCAGATGTTCGGACAAAATATGTCCGAATTGTCCGATTTGTTACTTACGGCACAGCATGAGATTTGAGGCACGCCGATTGCCTCACAAAGTATGAGAAAGTCTTCTGATAGGCCAAGCGCTAGTGTACTATTGTAATGCGAAATTCTAGATGTCCGAACGGACACGATATTCTACCATACATAGTGCGATGACGACACGAGGCCGAGGAGTGAGGAGTCGAGGACGCAGTCCGAAGACAAGCTCACTTCCTCTTTTGCCTCCAGGTACCGAGCACGGATCTAGAGTAGTAGGCCTAGGAATAGAGGATAACCAAAAGAGTAATACATTGTAGTGAGCTACCTACTCTGTGTAAACTGTTCATTTCAACATTTCAAGTACAATGAGCCAGCCCCAGGTTGACAAGTCGTCGGTCGACTCGCTGAAGTTCAACGGGAAGTCCCTGCACTTCGCTGCGTGGAAGAGCAAGTTGATCATCCACCTCAGGGCGCTGAGTGAGCAACGCGCGCTCGAGGAGCTGCAGCACAAGCGTGCAAAGCCGCTGACGCGCTTCGAGGATCTGCTCGAGAGCCAGCCGGAGCTGCCGCCACGCCCGGCCGCGGCGGACAAAGAGGCGACATGGTAGCACGATTTGCACGAGACGCTGCTGAATCAGCAGTCGTCGTACATCAAGCGGCTGCTGTGTAAAACGCTTCCGGGCGGTTTCAAGGGAATCGCGACCAAGCAAATGGACTAGCCAGTCCATGTGATTTGGCGGCTTGTTGAGAAGCAGTACAGCCTCAGCAACGCGGCAGGCGTCGTCGGGCTGGTACAGCAGTTCCTGGAGATGGTGAACGCCGACTTCAAGAGCGTTGGCCAGCTCTTATAAGACCTCAACAACGTGCGCAGCCAGGTCAACATGAACGCGCACGAGGCTCTGCACACGCACATGATCACGTCGAAGATGATGCTGGTCATGGTGTCGGTGTGCTTCCGAGGCACATGTGGGCCCCCTCCGTCAAGTTCACGGAGGAGAGCTTCACGCTGGAGAAGGTGAGCGAGAAGCTTGCCAACATATTTGGCAACAAGACCAAGAGCGAAATTATGGCGCTGGCTAGCGGCAGGGTGGTCAACCACGTCAAGTCGAACTCAGCCAATGGGATTTCACGACGCACCGTGGCCTTGGCATTGGCCTTGCCCTTTCCATTGCCCTTCATCTTGGGTGTAGGCTCGTGCACTTCCTTGCGAGCCTTGCGGCTTGGGTACGTCCACACGTTGCGGCGAAACACACCCGCAGCCCTGTCTGCGCGACGCGCGGGGCAGTCAAGCATCTTGTGTGGGCCAATGCCATCCCGATCGTTGTGCGCGCCTGCGCAGTAGTAGCACTTCATGTACCCGACGTTGTAGTGGGCGTCGTTGATCGGACCGTCTGCGGCCTTTCGCTTGCCTAGAACGGATCCCTTCGGATTTGTTGGATCCGTCTTGGCTGGGGTAGTCGTGGCGGTAGACGCGTGCGACCCGCAGCAAGATTCGCTGCCCGCGACCCCGGATGGGTACACGAGCCCGCCCCCAAGCAACTTTCAGCAGCCTGACACGCCGGGAAAGGGCGCTTCGCCGATGAGCGACGAAGACGAGCCAATGGAGAGCGTCGTCAACGCCGTGAAAGCTGACGCTTCGGGCACGGCTCCAGCCGCCGCTAAGCAATCGGACGACGACGTGGACATGGAAGGAGGGCAGCAATCCAGAGATTCCCGAGGCGACGAAGAGCTTCGCCGGCATGCTGACTGACCTCGAGAAAAAGGTGCGAAGTTTGTATCCATTTCTGTTAGACGATGATTCGTATCTAACCACAAATTCTTGGGTACTTGACTCAGGGTGCGGGTACGGACTAACCAGCGAGGCAGCGCGGTTTGTGCAGAAGGAGCCCTACAACCAGTACATGTTTACGTTCGCACAGGGCTCTAAGCATTCAAATATACATCTTGGCACGATAAAATTGTATTTGCATGGTCCACAAGGAATTAGACCTTTTCTGTTCGAAAATATTGCGTTAGCACCGGACGCTACCTCGAACATTCTGAGCGAGTTCTGGCTCAGGCGCGGTGGGTACCAGATATTTGGTTCCCTAACTGGCGAGTACAAATTTGTGTTATTTGCCAATGAATTAGTGTTTGTTGCAAAAGCAATTAACGGGGCATACTATATACAGAATAAAACACTGCAAGAGCGTCAACTGCTGTGTAACGCAGTGAAACAGGAGCCCTGTAAACCACTAGCTCGCCTAGGTACTGGGAGGTTAGAGCGCACACTGCAGGAGTGGCATGTGAAGCTGGGCCACCTTAATAAGGATGCATTAATTGCAATGTTAAACACAAAAGTGGTGGCTGGAATGCCAAAATTTTCCGCGCCAGGTCTAAGAAAGATCCCATTCTTTTGCACAACTTGTGCAGGGATGAAGAAGAGGAGAATGTCCTACCGGAATGCGAAGGGCACCAGAGATGAGAACCCAATCAGCACCATTCATATGGACACAGACGGTCCCATGAAGACCATAGGGGTGTATGGCAGCTGCGGGAAAATCAAATACTTCCTGAGTATCATTGACGACAACACGTCGTGGCGCTGGACCTACGTCCTAAGCAGTAAGAAAGAAGTCTTTGAGAAAGATGAGGAGCTACTTTTGCAGCTTGAGCGTGAGGGAAAGTTCACGATTCGTCGGATCCGGTCCGATGGAGGAACTGAGTTTGTGAATGCAGCCTTTAAAAGCTTCTGTAAAGGCAAAGACATCGTATTCCAGACATCCAACGCCTACAGCCCCGAAGAAAACGGAGCTGCAGAGCGAGACCACCAGAGCAAACCGGATAGAGTTCGTTGCGCGTTGAAGGACGCAGCTATGGAACACAGATGGTGGCCAGAGGCGCTCATGTACATGACTTATGCGCAGAATCGCACACCCATGATACGTTTGGGAAACAAGACACCGTATGAGATGGTGTATGGGGAGCCTCCCAACGTGAGCAAGCTACCTGTGTGGGGATGTGTGTGTTTTGCGCACGTTCCTGCTGCCCTAAGAAAGGACAAAAAGCTGTCTGCTCGCGCCGTAAAGTGCCGGTTTCTCGGAATATCTGAGGAAACGAAGGGTTATAGACTCTGGGACATGTATAACAACAAGCACATCTTATCGCGTGATGTGCTGTTTGATACGAACAATGTAGCCACCATGGTTCAGCGAGCTTTCGGTCAGGCCGAAGAGCCCCTCACAATTGAATCTGCCGCGCGCGAGCCACCCGCAGCAGAGGGAAACCAAACACTAGTCACCGAGTCTATGGAGACAGTGGGAGCTGAAGCACTTGCCGACGGGTCCACGGCAGTAGTGGGAGCTGAATCACGAGCACAGGGGTCTACTGAGGCAGTGGGAGCTGAAGCAGCTACTGAAAACAGTAACCCAGCAGTGGGAGCTCAAAAGAAACGCCAACGTGTGGGACTCGTCGATACGCCACAGAGGCGTGAATCCCGCCCACGTAGAGAGGCGAAGAAGCCGAAGAGATACGCGGACTATCAGTGCTTCCAGGCGATGCTAGATAAGAGCATTGCGCAGGACATACTAGAGCACAAAGTGCCGACACCACGGTCGCTCAAAGCAGCCTTAAGTGGACTTCATAGAGAGCAATGGAAACAAGCTCTGGAACTTGAGTATGACTCCTTGATCGAGAATGGGACGTGGAGACTCGTCAAACTGCCACCCGGACGTAAGGCTTTGCCCTGTCACTGGGTGCTAGTAGTAAAGTATAACGCCGACGGGGCTGTCGAGCGGTTCAAAGCACGCATCGTAGCACAGGGCAACCACCAGGAGTTTGGGGTAGACTGTGATGAGGTATACGCGCCCGTGGCACGATTTGAGTCGCTGCGCCTAGTGCTGGCGATAGGGACGATATTGGACTGTCATATCCACCAGATGGATGTCCATACGGCGTACTTGAACGGCACGATGGAAGGAGAGCAAAAGATCTACATGAGGCAACCTCACGGTTTTGCGAAGCGAGGCCAAGAGCACTTGGTCTGTGAACTTCTGAAGAGCATCTATGGCCTGAAACAAGCCCCGCGCATCTGGTGTAAAGTCGTACATACCTTTTTGACGTCGATGGGTTTTGCACGCTGCCACAAAGAGTTTTGCATGTACGTGCAAAAAGTGGGAGTAGATTGGATCATAGTCGTGGTCTATGTCGATGATCTGACGATCATGTCGCGGAACATGCGACTAATCGATGGGCTCAAAGCCGAGTTGTCAAAACGGTTCAAGATGAAAGACCTTGGCGACATTCACTACATCCTCAAGATAGAGGTAACTCGCAATAGGAACCAGCGTGTGATGATGATCTCACAGCGCAAGTACATTGCAGAGCTGATCACGAAGTACAAACTGGTCGATAGCTCGCCGGTGATGACACCGCAAGCACCTGGCCTCGTACTCGAGCCAGAGACGAACATGAGCGCAGAGCAGATTGCTGCGCAGCCTTACGACTACAGAGGCATTGTTGGATCACTCCAATATTTGGTCCGTGGCACACGACCGGACATCGCCAACGCGGTTAGAGAATTGAGCAAATTTCTGTCTTGTTACAACCGCACGCACTGGGAAGCGGCTAGGCGAGTACTCAAATACTTGAAAGGGACGTCAACGTACGGTCCGTTTCTCGATGGAAAAACGAGAGACGTGACTTACGAAGTGTACACTGACGCGAGCTTCGCGTGTCAACCTAAAGAACGTAAATCCGTAACAGGGTACGTAATCCAAATGGCCGGAGCCAGTGTGTCATGGTGTAGTAGCAAGCAGGGAGGCGTGTCGCTCTCTACTGCTGAAGCTGAACTCATCGCACTAAGTGAGGGAGCTAAAGAAAGTGAGTGGTTGTGGCACTTGCTGGGAAAAATGGGGTTTCCTCAAAAGGTACCAGTGCAAATATGGTGTGACAGCAACGCTGCCATCAGCATTGTGAAAAATCCTGGAAATCACAAAGCAAACAAACACATCGAGATCCGCTACCTGTTTACGAGGGACCTGGTTGAACTTGGCCGCCTCAAGATATCGTACTGCTCTGCAACAGAGATGACTGCGGATATTCTCACTAAAGCTCTCCCCACAAAACAATTCCTGAACTAAGAGAGAAACTACCAGTGCGAGATCTGAAACTTTACCCTACTACTTAGTGGGAGTGTTGAATGAAGAGGCGCGCCGAGCGCGCCCCGCTCGCAGAGTGGCAGCAGGCTTCGCCTGTCTGCCAGTCGAGTTATTTTGCAACTGAAAGCAAACCCTCTCAAACATGTTATTATTGTTTTAGCAAGTACGAGAGAAGTTCAGATCGCCAGCTGTGG
This sequence comes from Phytophthora sojae, assembly GCF_000149755.1. Taxonomy (NCBI): domain Eukaryota; phylum Oomycota; class Peronosporomycetes; order Peronosporales; family Peronosporaceae; genus Phytophthora; species Phytophthora sojae. The sequence goes on from NW_009258124.1 coordinate 1,532,111, forward strand.
TCTGGATAGTGCAGGCAGAGAGCTGCCCGCCAACCATACATAGTGCGATGACGACACGAGGCCGAGGAGTGAGGAGTCGAGGACGCAGTCCGAAGACGAGCTCACTTCCTCTTTTGCCTCCAGGTACCGAGCACGGATCTAGAGTAGTAGGCATAGGAATAGAGGATAACCAAAAGAGTAATACATTGTATACTCTGTGTAAACTGTTCATTTCAACATAGAGGATGTCCCAGTCGCCAGACTTCTTCGTATACAGCAACGGCCACGCGTAGATCAGCATGGCCGCGCTGCAGAAGACGGCAACGCATTGTCCTCGAGACAGTAGCATGGTGTGATACTGTGGGGCTCTGAAGGGTCCCTCCTCGAAAAGATTTTGGCTACTTCGATCATCGAAGTTCGATGTGATTGGTCGAGGTTTGAGATGATAGGGGTAGGGAGCCAAGGAAATGTATTTGTTTGTCCTGAGGAGAGGTCCGCCGAGGATACATGTAGTGTTTAGATAGCGGGCGGATTTCACCGTCGTTGTCTGTGGTACGTCTATTGGCATGGGGGATGAAGATGGAGGACGGGTATCACGCCCTTCAAAAACTTACAAAAATCAGGCTCCGCACCCAGCCAAACTCAGCAAAATGAATAATCTACTAGGCTTCGTGTTCTTACACAAAAATTCTACAGCATCGGGTGGGTCCGATTGGTTTACCGATCTCAGGTAATTCGGATCGGAACGACAGATTATTATTTTTTTCAACTCGAGAAACTAAGGTAGGGCTGGTCGCATGTGCGGAGGAACTGTCGGTCGCGCTTAGGATCGAGAGTGCGGAAAATCATGAGGGAGCCATCCGACCCGAGATCTATGCGCATCGACAGTATGAACGCTTGAAGACGCTCGTCCGAGTCTTCGCGGTCAACAGTGTGGACGAAAATGACTGCGTCTTCGCTTACTCGCTGCACGACGTGGAAGTGCATGGTTGCGTCGCGCGGACTAATGATCTTGGACAACTCTGGCTGGGATACGACTTCCCAGATACCCTGTGCCATCTTCTGCATCGAATGATAGGGGAAGACCTTGTCCAGCGAGAACATGAGCTTGTCTGAGTGGAAAATGTGTCGGTGCCTCCAACCGAACACGGTCGTTCCGATGGACGAGTGCAACTTGCTCTCTCGAAATGCCTTGAATTCTCCATAAGCCACGCCCGCAATGTTAGAGAGATATTCTTGCGTCAGTCGAATATTTAATAGCGTTGGGTTCGTCCGCTTGTGCTCCTGTTCTTGTTGCATTTTCTTGTTTTCGCGATTTTGAGCGTCAGCAAACTGGTTGAGCTGCTTCTCAGTAGCCAAGAAGCTGGCGTTGAGGCGAGCCAGCTCGGCATTCTCCTTAATTAATGCGCACTGCATCTGCGTCAGCTCCACGTACGCCTTGTTGTTGAAGCCCACATCGTGGCATGGTGGCGTTGGGCTTGCATCCCGCTGGTGGCACTTCGCAAGTAATTGTCTGTGCTGAAACTCCAAGGTGTCGACCTGGCGTTGGAGCGTGTCGAGCAAGGTCTAATAGGTGCAGGCGCAATAAAGATCAAGGCCCGATCACTTTTAGTGCAGTGTATCCAAGTAATGAAAAGGACCAAACCGTTAGTAAAGACGCTTGACGTGTACTCGGTACTTGGCACGATCTGCGGCACTCGTGAGGAACCCCAGATCATCCGCTTCATGTAGGTCGACGAAGTCCATTCCGACGGCGTTCTGAGTCCTACGGGACAAATGCACGAGTGGGTGAAGCGACTGCGTCGCGTAGATACTGTAGGTCAACGTGACGATGACCGACCTGATGAGCCGTGACCAGGAATGGGATAGGGAGATGCCAGATGGCGCGCTGCATGTGATCGTCGAGTGGATAGTCAGGAAAACAGTTTAGGCTCGGCTCGATTGCCGTGACCTGCTCAAGTTGCGTGCTCGGTGTGTGTGGGGGGGGGGGGGCAGTCGACAGACCGGAGTCACACGAGTACACAGTTCGAGAAAGTCCGGGTGCTCAGTCGAGAGGGCGAAACCACGAATGGATGAGTTGATTGGGTGCGAAGATACCCAAGTCAAAGTGACGATGATCGACCTGATCAGCAATGACCAAAAATGCGATAGTCAGAGCCAGCACTACATGTAGGGCTAGTGACCAATGGTCACTGATCATCGAGTGGATAGCCGGAAAGCAATTACATGTAGGCACGTGTTGCTGCTCCAGACTGGAAAATGTGTGACGAGGCTATTGTTCCCGACTGCATCCAGAACATCACCCAGAACATCCTGACAAGTATCCCGACAATCCCGACAGCATCCCCACTCGAATTCCCGACGAAGCTGGTAGGGTATACGCTCCGGTTAATTGTAGTGAGGGACGAACTGGCTTCTAAGCGAAGTGGAAACGAGAGCCACCATTTACTCCACCATTTACTCCACATTGTATTCTTATTGTGGTCTACGAGAAACCGACTGCGGTCGGTGGTCACTTGGGTTGCTGGCAGCGCGCCGGCGGTGTGCTTGTTGAATGACCAGGGTAGTGAGTGGTGGTTGAGGTCTGAGACCGTGATGCCTTTGACTATGATGAAGAGGAAAGAGAGTTCTGGTGAATGAGACCCGAGGGTTTCTCGGAACTTCTCCTGCATGCGTGCAGCCTCCTTCGTTGGCTGCGGCCAGTGTAGTCAAGAGTAGTCAACGGGGGGGTTATGGCTCGAGGTGCTTTCCCCTACAACAACACTTGAACAACAAGTTCACAATCTGTTTTCTCTCGAAAGACACAAGCCATTTAGTTGTTTTGCTTCCTACTTCGTGTTCTAAAGCTACTGTTCACCTCGACCCTGCGAGATCTGCGTAGGCGAAGTGCTACGAGTGCAACTAGGTTTCTCCTAGGTTATGAGCCCAAGGGGCTTCTGTGTGGATCCGAGAACTGAACGAGTAGCACGATGGAGTACGGAGCCCTTCAACAGCAAGGGCAAGCACCTCAGTTGCAACAGGTGCAGCAACAAGCTCAGCAGCAAGGCCAAGTGCCTCAGCCGCAGCAAGTTCAAGTACCTCAGCAGCAGCAAGCGGTGCGAAAGGTGGCTGCGGCTACTAAGGCGCCAAAGTATGATGAAAACGGGGGGTTTGACTTGTATCGGGCGCGGCTGGAGTCGTATCTAAGGCAGCGAGATTGTTGGAATGTTGTATTGGGGACTGAGGGTCCTGATGCTCAGAATGCTGAACGACAACGAATTTACGAGGAGCGGAACCTGTTTGCGCGAGATACGTTGCTGTTTGGCCTTCTCCCGAAGGATGCGAAGAAGATCTGTACACTCGTTCGAGTGACTGAGATGTGGACTGCTTTTGAGCGGGACAAAACACGACGAGACTTTGCAAATAGCATTTGCATTGGTGCTAAATTGTATGGAGCGAAGTATGCCAAAGGAATGAACATGGATAAGTATTTGGAGGATCTTGAGGACTATCGCCGGCAACTCGAGAACATGAACGATCCCATCACAGATGCTGATATGGCAAGTATCATACTGACGGGGGTGGAAGGAACCCATCGGAATGTGGTGCGGATGTTTAACCGAGACGTCAATCCTCCCGACTTGGAGCGTGTGCTCAATACTCTGCGGAGTGAAGCTGAAATGGATGAAGCTGAGGAAGATCAGAATGACAACTTCAAGAAGAAGAAGAAGAAGGGAGAAGGCAGTGGCCTGATCGGGTCGGTTAAGGGGAAACAACCTTGGCAAGGCAAGAAGAAGCATAAGGTCGGTCCTGGCAAGAAGGCTCGTAGTGGTGGCACGTGGAAGGAGACTCGTGAATGCCATTTCTGCCACAAGGTGGGTCATCTTCGAGCTAATTGTAAGAAGTGGCTTGCTGAGCAAACAGGGAAAGAAGCAGAAAAAGGATGACAGCGATGATGACGATGACAGCGAAGCCGGCGAGCGGTCGAAGAAGAATGGCTCGAAGAAGAAGAAGGGCCGAAAGATCGGCTTCGTGGGCCGGTGGACGAAGAACGTCGGGGCAATTGGAATGATGAGTAATAGCAGTGCGACTGCGACTCCACCTCAAATCCTGGCAACCTCGTCCGGTGACTATACTGACGAGTGGATGGACACCAAGACTGACGTGCATGTTTGCATCAATGAGGAGGTATTCCAGTGTGACTTGCGGGAAGATGACAAGTATTTCAACGACTGGAAAGGGAGGAAAGGCAGAGCTGACGGCATTGGCTTGGTGCAAGTTCGGGCAATGAATGTGTTGGACCCGAATGGATCGGGGTTTGTATTGTCGTTGGAGGAAACGCGTTTCTCCCCCAATGGCCCTACAAATCTGTTGAGTCAAGAACTTCTTGAGCTTGATGGTTGGATTCCTACTACTCCGTTCACTCGTGTTGTGGCGGAGAGGGTTACGTACTTTACGAACGACAAGTACGACGGAGTGAAGCTTGTTTTCAAGAAGCGACGTGGCCATTACTGGCTGGATGCCTCCACTGTTACCTCGGACGCTACTATCGGTGCAGTGGCGTCGGCACCAAAGGAAAACAAGTTGCTCATGTGGCACATGCGCTTTGCGCATCAGAATGTAGGAGCCATGAAGAAGATGGTTCGGATGAACATGGCGGAGGGCATGGAGACACTTACACTGGCGGACTTCAAAGGGCAGTTTCGCTGCATAGCTTGTCAGCGCGCTAAGCAGAAGCGGATGTCCTACAAGCGCCGAGAAGGAAAACGACAGAAGGAGTGCTATGCACGCCTAATGTCGGACGTGTGTCATGTGGGAGAGCTCACTCCAGGCGGGAACACTTACTTTCAGCTTATCCAAGATGAAGCGTCTCGCTACAAATGGTGTTACCTGTTGAGCCACAAAAGTGAAGCAGTGCAGAATGTGAAGGACTTGATTTTGCGTCTGGAAAGGGAACATCTCATCAGAGTCTTTTCGTGTGACCAAGCCAAGGAGTTTGTAAGCAAATCGCTGCGGGCGTTCCTTAAGCTCCATGGTATTGAGCTGCTCACTACCAATGCGTACACACCAGAGGAAAACTGTCTCGTCGAGACGTTGAACGGTACCCTGAACAGCAAGGTGCGAGCGGTCAATGAAGCAGCTGGATTGCCGTTCTGTCTATGGGGAGAAGTACTGCCGTACGTTGTGGACGTTGATAACATGAGTGCAACGAAGGCATTGAATGGCATGACCCCGCACGAGAAGTTGTTCGGAAGCAAGCCCGAAGTGAAGGACTTGCATATGTGTGGATCCGTTGTGTTTCATTACATCCCGAAGAAGAAACGCCACAGTAAACTGGACATGCGAGCTGATCCAGGGATATTTCTTGGGTATGCGAAGACGTCTCTCGGCTATCGCATTCTGGATCTGTGCGCAGGGAATCTAATTGAGCGACGAGATGTTGTTTTTCATGAGGATATGGCAGCAGACCCGAAGTATGTACGCGACTTGATTAATAAGCGCTACTTTGGGGAGCAGATCGATATGCCAGAGCACATTGACTTTGTGTCGCTGCCGGTCAGCCGTGTTCACTTACCATTGGACGAGTACGATGAGAGTTCCGAGGGGGGTGAATCTGTTGGCTCTGGCGAAAATGGTGATGACGATGAAGAGTTTTATGACACGGACGATGGTATGGCCGAAGCATTTGTCGATGAAGACGTCGATGACGACAGTAGTGATGATGATAGCAGTGGTGACAGTGACAGTGACAGTGACAGTGACAGCGACTTCAGTGGGAGTAACGCTGAAGCAATGGAAGTCGATGTCGCTGCTGATCATGAAGACAATACCGGTGACCAAGAAGTTGAAGATGACCACCCCGGGGATCAGGGCGTAACTTTAAGTGGTGGTCGTACGCCGGTGGTCAGATCCAGCGGGAGTTCTCGTGCTAGTGGGGGTTCTCGTGCTAGTGGGAGTTCGAGCGCTACTGGAAGTGCTGGACCAAGTCCTGCGACTGCACCAGCGGCTTCTGTGCGTAGATCGGGCCGTGTGCGTCGACCTAATAGCCGGTATGACTCTCGCACATTTGTGTTGGCACAGACGTTGATCCAGTGCATGATGATCGCTACTGTGTGCGACTTGTTGAACCCGACCTCTGTCCAAGAGGCACTTAACTCGAGTATGCTGCTCAGTGGAAGCGGGTAATGGATGCCGAGTACGAGTCGCATATGATCCACCAGACCTGGGTACTAGTTCCAAGACCACAGCCGACAAGAGACAAACCGGTGAACATTTTATCGTCGAAGTGGGTGTTGGCGCTAAAACGAAACGAAAAGGGAGAAGTTGAGCGGCACAAGGCAAGACTGGCAATCAAAGGGTATCGACAGAAGTACGGATTGGACTATCTGGAGACGTACTCTCCTGTCGTGCGTATTGAATCGGTGCCGCTTGTGTTGCTACCAGCGCTACTGTACGGATTGGACTGCAGACATGTATACTGTAATGGGCCTACTTTGGCCCACTACTTTAGCTTACACGTGTGCGCGTGTATGTGAGGAAGCGTAGCCTAGTTTAAATTAGAGTTAATTATACTCGGGCCTCCGAGTATATATTAATCTAAATAAACGATCGAAATAATGTTTTTGGGTTAAAATGAGAACTGCTATTTTTGTTTTATGTTTCTGACTTCCTCTAAATGTAATATTCTAAGATAGGAATCTGCCAACGGCTGGTTGGCAGAATTCCATTGCTATGCATGTCGCTCATTGGCTAAGAGATGCTGCTTTCAGCCAATAGGAATCCTAAGTCTCTATGGACCACCCGTCGTGGTGGTCGTAAAAGTATGTAGCCTTTGGTGTGTCTACACCAAGGTCGAGAAAGTCTTTCGAACCTCTAACAGTCGTCGTATCTGTTAGAGTTACAAGTGACTGTAGCCACTTGTGCGTGTAACCCTGTTACACCATCCCCCCCTCAAGGTTAGACGCGCCGAGCCACGGCACGTCAATCAGGAAATTGACCATTCGTCAATTCTTCACGTTGGGAGAAAGAAAACTCGAGCTCATTGCGGAATGAGCTCGCCGCAGAAGAAAACCGCCGCCGCAACAGAGGGTAAGCTCTCTGTTGCTCAGTACCATGAGCGCCAGCAGGCAAAGCGCGACGCGCTTGCTGCAAAGGCCGCGTCGGGGACAACCCAGTCGGAGATTGTCCTCGAAGGTTCTTCTGTAGTCAACGACGCCGTTGACTACGAAGACGACGACGTGGAAATGGAAGAGGGGGAGGCCTCTTCTAGCAAGCGCACGGAGTCTATCGACAGCGATAGTCTCGACCCGCATGCTGGGTCGAGACGCCCTCGTGAAGGAGACGACTCGGACGCTTCAAGCTCGAAGCGTTCGCGCGGCGAGAGCGAAACTCCGCTCTCCGCTGCTGGGGCTTTAAGCTCCCCGTGTGAGGTGGCGTCTTCAAGTTCTCCGCGCGCTGCTCAGGCAGCGCGCGATCCGTGGATGCCGTCTGCGTCGGAGATCGCAGGCCGAGTGGGCAACACTGTGCCTCCAAACGAAATTCCGCTGTACGTATGCAGCGGTATCCACGACGATGTTGTTGCGGAGGAGCAGTACTTTCATCCGTTAACAAATCAAAGGCGCGATTATTACATCGGGCTCTTCCACGAGTTCCGATACTTCTCCAGCAAGAAGACCTATTCTCGCAGCAAAGTGCCTGAGTGGCAGGCACTTTGTCAAAGTTGGAATGCTTTTGTTGAGAACTTCAACAAGAAACCGGCTGCTTATCGCGAGCGGGTTAAGCATGCCCGTGAGCGCTTCGAGACATTCTCGACGCGTGGGCGGCTGGAGCAGCTCCACAGATCCTCTGGGACGCTAGTATTCCGTGCTCTGTGCCCGAAGGCCATCAGTGCACGTTGTGTCTTCCGGGTGCGGTGCGCTTGAGCGACCGCGACCTAAACGGGTACACGACTATTCGTGTACCTGCGAGTCTCAAGGATCTCCGTGCCAAGTTCTTGGCACGCGAGGAACGCGACGATCGTGGGACTTCGGGCGCTGTAGGTGACCACAGCGCTCGCACTACCTTCGCGTCGGCAGTGCGTGATGAGCTTCGTACGCCCTCACCATTTCCGGAACGTCCTGCAGCAGGACGTCCCGCGGCTCCCATGTATCTTGGTGGGGCGGAAACCCTCTCCAACGAATACGATAACGAACCGGCTGCCGGTTCGTTTTCAGGATACTATAGTATACAATACGCTCAACAATCCAGCGTTTTGAGCCGCGGGCGTCGCGGATCGGAGGCGGCAGTGGTGGGAACACGCCCCGGGTATGGTCAACTTAGGGTTAACCTTGGCCCGACGCTCGAGGAGCGGGTCGCTGCTGTGGAACAGCATCAGAGCCGGGAGTTCGCCGCTCTGAAGCAGGAGGTGGCGATCCTGAGGGCTCAAGTCGCTCAGGGTTCGCAGACCGCGTCGGACATCTCTGTCGACGTGGGAGGTCGCGTCGAACGCTTGGCCCAGCGCGTTCACGCGCTGGAGCAGAGGTTCGCTCCCGCTGGGGCTTCCGCTTCGGGCCAGCCGAGCTAGGTGGCTCGTGCTGCCGGTATGGCTTCAGCCGCCCGACGTAAAAGGTCGGATGGAGGCGCATGCTAGATGGAATATCTAGCGTGTAGGCGTTGCCATGCCGTGTCAACACCGTGAACGGCCCGATGAAGCGCGGAGCGAGCTTGCTCGCCCCGAAGTCGGGAACTGCATGTTTAGGCAGGTTTTGAGTTGCTAACAAAACCAATGAACCCTTCTTGAATTCATTAGTGTTGCCTCTACCAACATTGTCTGCGTTCAGCTTCTGTCGGTCGACAGAAGCTGCGATAGCGTCTTGGCCAAATCGAATGATGGCTTGTCTGCGCTGCACGAAGTTGATTGCGTTCGAGCTGAACGAGTTCAGCTCGTTTCTAGCAGTAGACCCGGCCTCTGCGTTCGTCTTCGCGGTGTCTGTGCCCTGCACAGACACGTTCTTCTTCTTCTTCTTGCTCTTGCCGACGTCTGTGCAGCGCACAGACGCGTGCTTCTTCTTCTTCTTCTTGTGCGTAGTCGCGGCTGACACTGTGCAAGTGTCAGCGGCCTTCTGTGGCTGCTGCGTTGCAGTCGTAGATCCTCCCCCGCTTAAGGAAGGAGCCGCCATCCCGAGTAGACTCGGGAGGCGTGGGTGCCTGATGGCGTTCATGTAGAACGGCGTATGCCCGGTCGAGGCATGCACTGAGTTGTTGATGGCGAACTCCGCCATCGGCAGGCACTCGCTCCAGTGTTAAAAGGAGTGAGCGTAGCTCTTAAGCACGTCTACGAGCATGCGGTTCACGCGCTCGGTCTGCCCGTCCGTCTGCGGATGGTCCGCAGTCTACATCGAAAGTTGACTCCCAAGAAGTGTAAATACTTCTTGCCAAAGGTGTGCAGTGAAGGGCGGGTCTCGATCCGACACAATTTCGATCGGCATGCCATGGTGTTTGAACACCATGTCAACGAACAGATGCGCCGTCTGTTTCGCAGTCACTTCATCGGGTACCGCAGCAAGATGTACCATCTTGCTGAAGCGGTCAACAAAGACCCCAACGCCCGTGTTCCCCTGGCTGTCCGGGGGAAGACCGAACACGAAGTCCAACGACATGGACTGCCAACACTCCCGTGGAGTTGGTAGTGACTGCAAGGGAGCCTGCGCGAAAGGCGCAGGCTTCACACGTTGACAAATCTCGCAAGCACGGACGTACTTGCGCACCCATTTGTACTGGTGGGCCCAGTAGAAGTCTCGCGTGAGAAGAAGGTATGTCTTCTCACGGCCCGGATGCCCCGCAGTCGGTGCATCGTGATACTTGTACATGATCCTGAGTCGCAGGTCATGGTCATTGGGCACGACAACACGGTCCGCGTTGTCGTCGACTGCACTGTAGAGTAATAACCCGTCGTGCACCCGATAACGGTGTGCACGAGCACGAAGATGCTTCGGCAGCTTCTGACGGGCTTTGTCAGAAGGCGCTGAGCCGTAGGCCAGCAAGAGCTTCGCGTCCGCGTCGTGCGCGTACGCGACCTTCACGTCGTCAAACAGTGACGACGTCGGGGTGCTCGATGGCATGGCGTCAATCGCATTGACGTCGGCATCAGTCGTGGCGTAGTCAGGTCGACGCGAGAGCGCGTCGGCCACCACATTGAGTCTTCCGGGTTTGTACTCAACCCAGAAGTAATACTCTGCGAATAATGAGAGCCATCTCGCCATCCGTTGCGAGATGTGCGGCGACTTCACAGCCGTCCGCAGCGACGCGTGGTCCGTGTAGACCACGAACGGTTTGCTTCCGAGTAGATACACTCGGAACTTCGCGAGTGCGTACTTCACGGTAAGGAGTTCCTTGTCATACACCGGGTGGTTGCGCTCAGCTGGCTTCAATTGACGCGATTGGTAGTAGACGACACGATCACGATCCTCGTGATCGTGCTGTATTAACGCGCATCCGATTGCGAAGTCAGATGCGTCGCACACAACGTGGAACGGGCGATCTTGGTCGGCCACCGCCAAGATCGGCGCCTCAGTCAAGCCCTGCTTGACTGCATCGAAGGCCTGCTGACACTCAGCAGTCCAAACCCACTCGGCGTCCTTTTTCAGGAGCTGTGACAGCGGGCGTATCGTGCCCGCGTAGTCCTTCACGTACTTGCACAAGTACGTGACCAAGCCAAGGAACTGGCGCAGTTCCTTGACGTTCGACGGCGTCGGCCACTCATTGATCACTCTGACCTTCTCAGGGTCATGGCGGACACCGTTTTTTCCAACGAGACACCCGAGCACGGGTATCTCGCTCGCCCCGAAGATGCACTTCTTCAGGTTCGCATAGCGCTTGTGCTTGCGCATGAGCGCAAGCAGCTTCCGGAGATGCACCTTGTGCATCTCAACATCGCTCATCCCGTCCGCAGCCCGGCTGTGGACGAACACATCGTCGAAGTAGCTCGGTGCGAAGTCGCGCACCGAGCGCAATAAGTGCGTCACGCACCTGTTGAAGGTCGCAGGGGCGTTCTTCAGACCGTGCGGCATCACTAGCCACTCCCAGAGCATGCCGCTCGGCGTGCCCACAGCCGTGAGAGGGATATCGCTCTCACGCATGAGGATCTGATAGAACCCATCGCGCAGATCAAGAGCACTGTAGATAGTGCTCCTGGCCATCGAATCGATGATGACATCTTTTCGCGGTATCGGTGTCTATGCCGGTATCGTCGCATCGTTCAACTTGTTGTATGCATGAACGATGCGCCAGCCGCCCTGTGGCTTCTTGACACAGAACGTTGGAGCACTGTGCGGGGATTTCGATTCCCGCACTTGTCCAGCTTTGCGACGACTCTCAAAGAAGTCGTCGATCGCCTTGACCTGCTCTCGCGGCAGTGACCACTGCCGCGTGGCACAGTACTTCGTGCCCGGCACGAGATCAATCTCGTGCTGTATGCCCTTGTCCAGCGGAAAATCCGCAGGGATCTCTTCAGGAAGCACGTCCGCGTACTCCCGTAAGATCTCGTAGTAGGGACTCTTTTTTTGCCCCCGGTCTTCGAACCGCTGCGAGGCTTGCTGCCAGGACCCGTGAGATCCAGAATTTCAGGACGACTGGACGACCTAGACCCTGAGGACGGAGGCATTCACGTGCTCTTCTCTGGGTACGGGGGCACCACAGCCTTGCGCTTGTCCATGGCCGTGACGTTGACGACCGTGTCCCAGGATTCAGGAGGCTTCGAGCCCTTGATGCAGAACTTGAAGGGGTCGTGGAGACGCTCCCAATTGCCCGTGAATTCAGTGTGTTCCTGCAGGAAGTCAGAGAACTTCCAGGGATCCACAGCAGCAGACTCGAGTCGCGATTTCAGGATCCGCACCTGAGCCTCAGAGTCCGCCAGGCGCGCCTTGAGCTGCGCCTTCTCGGATTCCAGGGAATCAATCTCGTCCTGGTATCGCGCCTTCTGCCCCTGCAATGCAGCCTTCTGCTCGTCCCCGGCGGAATCCGCCTTGCTGAGGACCTCTTGGACCTCCAGAAACCAGTAGTCGCACGTGAATTTCCAGGAGCGCTTCAACTCCTTGTACTTGCGCCGCGTGTCGACCGTGTCTTGGACAGCGGAGCACCCTGTTGGGAATCGGCCAGGGAACGCATGTGCCTATAGGCTTCAAGAACGCGACGCAGTTAACCAGTCATCTTGAACACGCGTTCAGCGAGCCTTGTGCTGTTGAAATGACGCAGGAGTGAAGCCATCTCGCGTCGAATACCGATGAAATTCAGGGTGTTGTCCAGCTCGAATGCCGAAAGAGGCGAACGACGTGGACATAGGACATCGATCCCAGCGTCGGCGCCACAGACTTCCTTCAACCCCTGAAGATACTCGTCGGAGAGCTCCTAGAATCTGACCAGCGTAGTCGCGCCGCCGTAGCCTTCCGTGGCAAACGCGCCCGCGCGAATGTCGTTCACGACCCCAGGGACTCCCACGAGATACGCGTTGGTCTTGTGATTCGGCGGAGCCGGCAGCTTCCAGTGCGGTGGGCGTTCAGGGACCAAGAAGCTAGGGAGGTCGACCTCCTCTTGCCGAAGCACGCCCGCGAAGATGAGCCCCTTGATGTCCTCCAGCGTGGCGTGGCGTGGCGTCTTGAACTCAGGGGCGCCCTCCATGTTCACATCCGAAGCCGCGCCTGCGTCTGGAGCCTTGGACTCTGAGTTCGCGTCACCAGTTTCCTGGGTTGCAGCGTCAGCCGAGGCGTTACTATCGGCCTCGCGCATGTCCGCGTCAGAGGTCTTGCCGTGGCCGCTGGAGAAAGAGACGCACAGAGAGCACCGAGAAGTGATTTATCCGGGATGAATCCAGAGCCTGATCGCAGATGGGCCCAACTGGCTGGAAGTGTGAATCCTGGGAGTGCACACCCAGAATTTCAGAGAACACTCCGTCCAGCCGCGGACGTTCCCTTACGATGAGTGCCTAAAGTCTGGCGGAAAGTGTCTCTGGCGAATGTATCCCAGAACACAACTCATCTTGCTGTGGCTCAGAGTGCCCCAGAGGATCAAATTACCCTGAGAATCAACCCACTACCACCATGATCATGCGCAGGAGGCCGCTAAACCCGCTAAAAGTGTGGCTTTATGGAGATACACGCGAGCCTGCAATGTAGCAGACTTGTTACCTAGAGTGCCGCACGGAAACCCAGAGTGCCGCACGATGACACAGAGTTCACCACCCTGAGTGCAGGTGACCCAGAGTTCCAAGATGATTCTCTGGGTTTGGACCATAAATCCAGACTCTCTAGACTGAACTTAAGTGTTTCCCAAGCCAACACCCAAGCATGCCCGAGTAGCAGCCCTCCGACAAGCCCAGCGGTGCCACCCAAAGCCGCACCCGTGCCAGCGCCCATACCACCACCTCCTCCTCCTCCGCCGTCTCTGCTTTGGCCGTAGTATCGGCCATAGGCCGGCGTGGCCGCAGCGTAGCCCGGCTCGGTCGGCGCGCTAGGATACGTCGTCGATGCAGTCCCGTAGGGCGGGCTGGAGGCGCCGCCCGTGACGGGGGTCGCGACTGGGATGGCCATGTCCGCGCCTCCTCCTTGGTATTTCGACTGCTTGGACGCCATGAAGCAGCAGCCGCAGCAACAGAGCAGCAGCGCCAGCGACCCGAGCAGCCACCAGAGCCACGTTAGATCGTAGCCGCCGTCGCGGGACGGGTCCGAGCTGACCGCGTACCCGCAGTTGCAGGCGTAGTTGGAGACCTTGCAGACGGCGTCGTCCGGGCAGCAGCACGGGCGTCGGTTGGTCTCGCGGTCCAGCCAGTTACCGCAGAATTGGCCGGGCTCGCCGCGGTACGCTCGGGAGCAGTCCCCCGTGGACGCGCACACCTCGCAGCCCGACTTGGTGCCGCTGCTCTGCGCCAAGGAGACCGCAGCCAGCAGCGCTGCGGCCAGCAGCAACACGAGGCGATGCATTGCTCAGCACAAAATAGCCAAAGGGGGCCGAAGTCTTCATCGTTCTCGATCACTTTTCGCAGCATAACGAGAGACCCCCGTCCCAGGCATTTGGTAGCCTAACAGCACGTTGAAAGGCGGCAATTGACTCACTTACAAGCTAACAATCCTAGTCATCGTGATGCAGCTTTGAGGTGCTGGTGGCAATGCAGCAATGAGGCGCATGGGACCAACTAATTGTCCACTGCTGTGGCGGGACCGGTGGACAGTAGGGAGAGCGCCGGAAGCGCGCCAAGGCAGGTTGAATTTGCTGGCGACGGAGACAGCCCATGAGGCCACCGAGGTTTGAATTTTTGCGCGGAAGAGAGCCCGCGGCCCGGAGGCTTCGCGCCATTTTCCTGGCCAATTTGAACGGGGCGATGGGCCCAGATCAGGCGTCGCCCCCTCGAGCTGCGGACGCGGCGGGCCCCGGGACATGAAGGCGGCGGTGCTGTACCTCAGTGGCGGGCCTCGACGGCGGGCGGCCAGCGGCGCTCCTGGCGGCTTTGCCCGGCGAAAGATCGGGCCCGAAGCTTGCTTAGCTTGTCAGGGCGCCGAGAGGCTCAAGACGAGTGCAACCGCGCGACCGATTCGACACTCGGGCGGCGAGCGAGGATATTTTAGCGAGCAGCAAGCCCAGCCTGGCTGCCGCCGGCGGGCCCTGCCTGTGCTCGGCGGCGATGGCGCAGGTTGCCCGCCGCCGCCGGCCGGATGACCCGAGGCGGGCTGGCGGGCTCGCTCTCTGGCTGGAATTTTGGTGAAGCACTTCCACGCAAACAGACAGCTCGCTTGAGGCGTGCGTGCGCAACAGAAAGGGGCTCCGGGCGCCGGACTCCGGGGCTCCGACCGACGAGCGGCGGCGGCGACGGTGGTGGTGATGGCGATGACCAAAGGCGCTGGCAAGCCTCAGGCAGCGGCAGCGCACGCCATTGCCTGCTCTCTAGGGGCAAGATCTCGTTGAAGTGGTTGCGGTCAGTCAAGCGAGGGGAAACCCGCTGGCCGCTGGGACACGCGGGCCACTGGAGCAAGGCGGTTGAAGCGGAGCCTGCGCTGGCAGGCATCGACCGGAGACGGAGCCCTCTCATCCGCCTTCGTCTCCGTCTCGCTGCTGCTGCGGGCGTCCATGCGCCCAGGCTGTGATGGCTTGTTGTTGTGCGGGAGACGAGGCCGGGCAGCAGCAGTCCGCGCTGCGCTGGACGAGCAGGGCAGAGCTCGCAGAGTCTGCGCCGGCAGACTGCCGGCGGCAGTGCCGCCGCTGCAGCTGCAGAGTTGCAGGCGAGTTGCCATCTATCAGACCGCCGCGGATCATCTGAGCCTACCACACGTATCGCAGCGTGGGCCCTCTTCTGAGCTGAGCCTCGGGACGGAGGCTCCATGCTGCTTTGCCTGCCTGCGCCACAGAAGCTGACAGCCTTGATGCAGGGCAGGCCTCTGTCCTACCGGGCGACTGCGCCAGCTGGGCACTGGTGCCTGTTCACGACGTTTCGACTGAAGTTGAAGTTGGTGGTCCGACTATGTCACCGAATGACGTGACGACAGGTGCAGCAATCGTTCCGTACACTACCCATCCGATGATTACTCGGTCGCGGGCTCGTCACATTGAAGAGACCAATGATCCTGAGGAACCCGGAGCTCGCAAGAAGCAAGTCGTTGCGCCATCCGAGATCAGGACGAAGCGTCAGAAGGTGGACCAAGGTCGCGCCAAGTCGGACGACAACCAGCTTGCCATCCACGGAGGTACGCTGATGACTGCAACGGAGGAGGTGCCAAGGTCGTATCAAGAGGCGATTACGAGTGAGGATCGTGTCCAACGGAAGGCAGCGATTGCAAGTGTGCTCAAGTCGCTGATGACGAACAAGACATGGAAGTTGGTGCCCAAGTCCAAACACCAGCGCGCGATTGGCTGCCGCTGGGTGTTCGCGTTGAAGCGCGATGAGACGGGGAGAGTCGTTCGGTACAACGCTCGTCTAGGGGTACTCGCAGCGACATGGGATCGACTATGAGGAGACCAACTCGCCGGTGGTGTACCTGAACTCTATCCGTGCGAAACTCGCGAAGTGCTGCGCCGACGGAATGGAGATTGACCAGTGTGACATCGACACTGCTTTGCTGTGAAGAGGAGATCTACATGGTGTTGCCTGAAGGACTTCGAGGACTCCTTGATTTGGCTGGAGCTCAAGGTGAAGATGACGTCGTCTGCCTGCTACTACAGAGTTTGTATGGACTCAAGCAAGCGTCTCGCGTATGGAACGGGACGATCGACGCGCATCTCAAGAGCATGGGATTTCAAGCTGCCGATGCCGACCCGTGTGTCTACACGAGGTGTGATGATGACGATGAGTGCATTGTGTGTCTCTACGTCGACGACATGCCGATTGCATCTCGCCAGCGGACTATCATTGACTCGGTCAAGGCAGGCATCGCGGACAAGTTTCGCATCAAGGACCTCGAACGCGCTCGATTCATCCTTGGCATTGAGATTGACTACGACATGGAGGCTAAGACGCTGGGCATCTGCCAACGGGCGTACACCGCGTCGATCATCAAGAAGTTTGGGCAGGAGAATGCGAAGCCGTGTCTGACTCCACTCGACCCAAGTGTGCAGTTGACCAAGGCGGACGAACCCCAAACCGAGGAGGACAAGGCCAAGATGGAGTCAAAGCCGTATCGCTCTCTTGCGGGAAGTCTCATGTACCTGGCGTGTGGAACTCGACCGGACATTTCAGCTACAGTGACCAAGCTGAGCCGTTTTCTGGAGAACCCCGGTGAGAAGCACTGGGATGCTGGTATCCGTGCGGTACGGTACCTGTTGAAGACCAAGAATCTCGGAATCGTCTACGATGGATTGCTTAGCACGGAGCTCGTCGCGTATTGGGACGCCGACTGGGCTGGTAACCGCGACGACAGACGCTCTGTAAGCGGAATGATGTTGATGATGTGTGGTGCTCCCGTGGTTTGGCGCTCGACTTTCCAGAAGACAGTCGCGCTGAGTTCGACTGAAGCGGAGTACATGGCTCTCAGAATGTGTGAAGGAGGTGACTTCTGCTCAAGGATTTGGGCGCGGAGCAGGATGGATCTACGGTGATCTACGAGGACAACCAAGGTGCCATGGCGTTGGCGAAGAATGTCGGCTACCAAGCTCGCACCAAGCACATCGACATCCGCTACCACTTCATCCGCGAGAAGATCACGAGTGGCATTGTGGAACTGGACTACATTGAGTCCAAGAACCAGCTCGCTGATTTCCTGACCAAGGGGCTCTCGACGAAGACTCTTCGCTATCTGCTCGAGCGCAGTAACATCACTGAGATGCTTGGGTAGACAGCGAATTGAGTGGGGGTGTTGCGATTGTACACTTTGCAGTCTAGTTGTGGGTCTCCGCATCGAGGCACGTGCTTGCTGTGAAGTTGTTGCCGATGGTAGGCAATTGTGGTACACGTAGTGGAATAATGGGATCTGATTGTCGGAGCCCCAAGATTTGGCACTTCTGATTGGCTGAGAGAAAGGCTAGTTGAAGTTACCTTTCTGGATACGATCTGCAACATTTACTTTTTGATCCCCAGCCTCTAATACTTAGAAGTAGGAAGTGTGCGTTGGTACGATTCATGTTTAAGCATAGGAGACTAGGATATGAGAGTTAGTTTGGCCTAACTCATTCTAAATCACTTTCGGATTTCCTTCCTAACCAACACTCGACTACCAAGCCTCGCCCGCATAATCTCAAGTCTGAAGACAACCTAGAGGCTGTAGCTCAAGTTTGATATGCTAACCTGAACGTCTTCACCGCCCTGAATCCCCAAAAAATAATCTCCGGCATTTGATACACTTTGTTTGGCCTTAAAAGCGTTGGATTGTCTCCTTGACGCAAGTACGAGCTGACCGCATTCAATCTCCTAAAGAAACGATAGTTGAGTTGCTGCGAGGGAAACATCAAGAGTAGCAGAACGACAATTCAGTTGCGAATAAAGTATATCTGCAAAGCATCAAGAATTATTGCGATTCCAGTCAGTATCAGCGGCAAATGCAACTTGAACAAGGTTTTATTTAGTCGCCTGCGAGCTAACAACACGATTATCAGCTCGGCTGTGCCAAAATGACAAAACAGATCTTTGCGGTAAGCTGCGCCCGTTGCAGTATCAATGTCTCTCACTCTACCTTCACGTGCAGACGGTGTCGGGTGCGGTGATGCACTGTAGACTCAGCTGGAGCGCCTTGGAGCTTCAGATATGCCACTGGCGGGCTGGTCGACGACTGTGGCAGGTTCAAAACCGGTCGCAAGGGAGATTGCGCCAAGCTGGTTAACCCCACTTAGATTTGTCCTAGGAGATAGGACCAAATCGTGTTTTGGTGTGAGACACACCGGCCGTTTTTGTCCTAGGGAGCCCGAAAAAGGACCAAAATGACTTGATATTTGTATGGGGTGTTTTTGACCCCCCAAAGGTGTGTCTTATAAGGCGCATCGGGCAGGGAAATCGGCGCTAAAGATAGCTCCAGCTGAGACCATACTGAAATCAAGTCAAAATTGTCCTAGGCTAGGACAAATCGGCAAAATTCGATGTTACAAGAGACAAGTTTTCAACGGCTTATATCTCGAGAAGGACGATGGAGGACGCTAAACCGATAAGACCACCAGGACAGCTAGGACGGGGGATTGTGCCCATGTAGTCACATGATCCTATTTGTTTCTAGTTATACGGAGCGAGGCGCCTAACTTTTGGTCCCTCCATTTGTCCTACGGACTGGGCTAAGTGAGGTTAAGCGGCAGTCATGCGAGCTAGCAGCAAGATTGGAAGCTCAGGGACAGCAGCGCGTACTTCGATTAGCAATTGATCGGGGTGCGGCAGCAGTCCAGCGACCTTAGGAACTGCTCGATAGACAAAAGTGCGTCAACAGACCACAAAAGCGCGGAGGAATGGCGCTACAGTGGAGGGGTCGGCCATTTCCAGCCGGGCATCAAATTTATTGTTTAACCGGATTGCAGGCATTCAGCATGTATTGCTGCGACAGTTCTCACATTGTTTTAAAAGCCTCGTCGAATATGCCCACTAAGCAAGCTTACCATGAATTCTATCTGCATCTAGCAAACTGTTGCTGTCGATGAAATTGCCTATAATAACGTTAGATCGATTTTAGTAGATAACCCAGATAGTGAGTTGTACTGCATCCAACTAAAAGCGGGATAATATTTATCGTACCCCCCCCCCCACCAGGCCGGCAAGCCCACCGAACGATTGAAAGGTACACTTCACTATCCTCCAAAGCACTGTGACCCCTACCTCACCTTCTATTGAATTCATGAATCGCCACGGCATACTTCTTCTGCAACTTCGCTCTATACATCGGCACTAACCAAAGCTTGCTGCAGCTACGAAGCTCGTTGGCCTGCTGCCACCATGAAGGAAGGACACGGACGGCTTTATACTCGTCGTCCACAAAAGCAAGATGAAGGTTTGGTTCGTACCATATCCAGGTGCTTTATTTAAATTGTTGATACCTAGGTCCAAAACGCTCGCTTCAGCGCCAGACGATCGACGAGCCCCAATACTGCATTCGACACTCCCAACGTGCTCAAGGGCGAGTTTGGAAGCTCGACATCTTCGTATCTTTCGTCTTCTTTCGGCATCGTTGCAGGAATAACTTCTCCACCAAGGTTCAGCAGCTAAGCATTATACAGTACAAGCGCCGATTTTATCATAGACACGATCCAAGCACCACTTGTTTGGCTGCAAATTGCAGTTGCAGTGCGAGCTGCTCAAGTCGCTGCACCTTTCGCCAAAGCATTACGCCGAGCCCGCCCAAAAGGCGCTTTCAGATCGCGGTAGCGGCGTGATCCTCCGTCTGCGGGCGGCATGTTTTTGATCGCGCCGCTGTCCCAACTTGATTCACGCGGGTGCACGGCAACTCTCCCACGATCAGCTTGCACTGCGAGCCGCAGCACTCCGCCCGCCGGAGCCGTTGCCGCATGAATCTCACTCGTAGGAAGGCCTCGGTCTTCTTCCAATATTTGAGAGCAGTTACTCGACACCTTCCTCTGGTTAGCCGCGTCGGAGCAAATTTCATACTGCCAGCTCCAGCTCCGATTCAATGTCGATCTCCTTTGCCGGCGCCAAGTGGCGGTGGTTGCAGTGCATGATGCGCACTGTGCATCTCATACATATACCTCGTGATAATCGATGATCATACATTACAAGTCCTTCTTATCTTGATATCTAACATTTAATGGCGAATGTTAAGGTTGATGAAAACCATACAAGTGTGTTTCTGATTCCAATTTTGCCAGTCAGGAATAGATGAAATCATGAATATACGATATAACAGGCCCGTTGCATGCTGCAGAGACATGCGAACTTCAACTATGAATCAATGCCGGGCTCACCATTCCTTCATCTACCTCGCAGCGCGTAGGTGCAGCAAGATCTGCTCTGCTACAACATAATAGCCATGACAGTTCTCCCCAGCAATACCCCCGGCACCGAAGAGATCCCTCCATTGGCAGAGCTGCGCAGGCTCAAGTCCCAGGCGCAAAATGGCGAGCGTCGGGGTCAGCTCCGCCGCGAGCAGCGTGAGGCTGCCAAGAAGGCAGACAACAAGGACAAGCAGCCGGACCCAGAGCCAAAACAGTCGGAGAAGAGCAAGTCCAAGCGCAAGACCAAGCGCGGCTTCTTCAAGTGGCTGTTCGAGCCGGCGGTGGCCACGAGCCGCAAGGTGGCGCCCCCGCCGCCGCCGCGAGTGCGCGTCAAGATCCCCATTGTCTACCGGAACGGCGAGCACAAGGGCGTTCTTGTTGGAGGCCTGCGGGTGCCCTTCTCCCGCTCCATGCAGTCCAACCGCCGAGCGCTGCTGCTGGCCCAGGACGACGTGAGCTGTGGCATCCCGGAGGACACGGAGCTGGTGCTCGACTTCCCTGACAGACTGGAGTCGGAAGCGTACGAGGCCGAGCAGCAGAGGAAACAGGAAGAGAAGAAGAGGCTGAAGCAGGAGAAGCTGGCGAGAGAGCTGGCCAAGTGAGTGAGTGAGTTAGTGCTCTTGGATATTTAAACTCAACTGAGAAGTGTGAGTTCTGGATCGTGCAGTCAGAAATCTCCAGCGAAAGTTCCACCACCACCACCACCACCACCACCTCCACCATCAAAGCCGCCACCTCCTCCGTCGAAGCCTCCAGCATCACCGTCATGTCCACCGTGATCGGCGAGCGAGTGCCCGAGTAGCAGCCCTCCGACAAGCCCAGCGGTGCCACCCAAAGCCGCACCCGTGCCAGCGCCCATACCACCACCTCCTCCTCCTCCGCCGTCTCTGCTTTGGCCGTAGTATCGGCCATAGGCCGGCGTGGCCGCAGCGTAGCCCGGCTCGGTCGGCGCGCTAGGATACGTCGTCGATGCAGTCCCGTAGGGCGGGCTGGAGGCGCCGCCCGTGACGGGGGTCGCGACTGGGATGGCCATGTCCGCGCCTCCTCCTTGGTATTTCGACTGCTTGGACGCCATGAAGCAGCAGCCGCAGCAACAGAGCAGCAGCGCCAGCGACCCGAGCAGCCACCAGAGCCACGTTAGATCGTAGCCGCCGTCGCGGGACGGGTCCGAGCTGACCGCGTACCCGCAGTTGCAGGCGTAGTTGGAGACCTTGCAGACGGCGTCGTCCGGGCAGCAGCACGGGCGTCGGTTGGTCTCGCGGTCCAGCCAGTTACCGCAGAATTGGCCGGGCTCGCCGCGGTACGCTCGGGAGCAGTCCCCCGTGGACGCGCACACCTCGCAGCCCGACTTGGTGCCGCTGCTCTGCGCCAAGGAGACCGCAGCCAGCAGCGCTGCGGCCAGCAGCAACACGAGGCGATGCATTGCTCAGCACAAAATAGCCAAAGGGGGCCGAAGTCTTCATCGTTCTCCATCACTTTTCGCAGCATAACGAGAGACCCCCGTCCCAGGCATTTGGTAGCCTAACAGCACGTTGAAAGGCGGCAATTGACTCACTTACAAGCTAACAATCCTAGTCATCGTGATGCAGCTTTGAGGTGCTGGTGGCAATGCAGCAATGAGGCGCATGGGGCCAACTAATTGTCCACTGCTGTGGCGGGACCGGTGGACAGTAGGGAGAGCGCCGGAAGCGCGCCAAGGCAGGTTGAATTTGCTGGCGACGGAGACAGCCCATGAGGCCACCGAGGTTTGAATTTTTGCGCGGAAGAGAGCCCGCGGCCCGGAGGCTTCGCGCCATTTTCCTGGCCAATTTGAACGGGGCGATGGGCCCAGATCAGGCGTCGCCCCCTCGAGCTGCGGACGCGGCGGGCCCCGGGACATGAAGGCGGCGGTGCTGTACCTCAGTGGCGGGCCTCGACGGCGGGCGGCCAGCGGCGCTCCTGGCGGCTTTGCCCGGCGAAAGATCGGGCCCGAAGCTTGCTTAGCTTGTCAGGGCGCCGAGAGGCTCAAGACGAGTGCAACCGCGCGACCGATTCGACACTCGGGCGGCGAGCGAGGATATTTTAGCGAGCAGCAAGCCCAGCCTGGCTGCCGCCGGCGGGCCCTGCCTGTGCTCGGCGGCGATGGCGCAGGTTGCCCGCCGCCGCCGGCCGGATGACCCGAGGCGGGCTGGCGGGCTCGCTCTCTGGCTGGAATTTTGGTGAAGCACTTCCACGCAAACAGACAGCTCGCTTGAGGCGTGCGTGCGCAACAGAAAGGGGCTCCGGGCGCCGGACTCCGGGGCTCCGACCGACGAGCGGCGGCGGCGACGGTGGTGGTGATGGCGATGACCAAAGGCGCTGGCAAGCCTCAGGCAGCGGCAGCGCACGCCATTGCCTGCTCTCTAGGGGCAAGATCTCGTTGAAGTGGTTGCGGTCAGTCAAGCGAGGGGAAACCCGCTGGCCGCTGGGACACGCGGGCCACTGGAGCAAGGCGGTTGAAGCGGAGCCTGCGCTGGCAGGCATCGACCGGAGACGGAGCCCTCTCATCCGCCTTCGTCTCCGTCTCGCTGCTGCTGCGGGCGTCCATGCGCCCAGGCTGTGATGGCTTGTTGTTGTGCGGGAGACGAGGCCGGGCAGCAGCAGTCCGCGCTGCGCTGGACGAGCAGGGCAGAGCTCGCAGAGTCTGCGCCGGCAGACTGCCGGCGGCAGTGCCGCCGCTGCAGCTGCAGAGTTGCAGGCGAGTTGCCATCTATCAGACCGCCGCGGATCATCTGAGCCTACCACACGTATCGCAGCGTGGGCCCTCTTCTGAGCTGAGCCTCGGGACGGAGGCTCCATGCTGCTTTGCCTGCCTGCGCCACAGAAGCTGACAGCAGGCCTCTGTCCTGCCGGGCGACTGCGCCTCCATGCCCGCTAGATCTGCTGGGCGGCTCTTGCTGCTGATACCGCAAAAAACACCCCAATGCAAATCGTGTTTATTTTATCATGGCCATACTTTGGCCCAGTCTGGCAGCTGGGCGGGGACGGAGGTCACCCACGCCAAATCTCCAAAGTTCCACGAGTGCTCTAGGAAACGGAACGGCCTGAAGGCTGCACGAAATATCATTAAGTGAAGTTGGTCTCGTTGGAAAGCTAAAGGGCAAGGCTAGCTCTCCGATGAGCCCAGGCTTGCCTATAGTTAAGGGAGAGCCAGGTTCGGTAGGGGCGATTTTGTGAAATCCTGGAAATCGCTTTCACCTGCCCCCCTCCTCCGGCTGGTAACTCTAACCCGCATTGAGACACATAGATAACCATACAACTCACACAGTTCGTGATACCGCAAAACACACTTAGCGCTACAGTCTTGCGGTATCAGCAGAACTTCTCCTGCTGGGCGCGCCGCGGTCCATTAGGCGAGCCGGCTCGGACTCATCGCTCCGCCCTGATCATCCGCACGCACGCCACCGCTCCTATACGATGGGGCGATGACCGGCACTGGATTGTTTGATTGTGGCCGGCGCGCGCAGCCGGGCCCGCCGCGCGACAGAATGTGCCACATAGGAGACTGTGAGTCAAACAAGCAGCGTTCGCTCGCTCGCTCGATCTTCTAGCAGCCTCGGTAGCATTGCGAGCGTCCCAAATGCTGAACATCTTGGCCTTCGATGGAGGTGGCGGGCCGATTCGGAGGGAGGGCGAGCTCACACAGCCGAGTACGAGTTCTATTTGATCGTTACTGCGCATTGCAGCGGCCGCAGAGCCACGCCGCTGTAAAGTCTATTGGAAAATGCCGGTCCCAAAAGATCGGGGGTTGCCGCCGCGCGCGCTTCTTGACTATTATCGGTTGATTACAGGATCCATACGACAGCCTCTCGGATGAGCGCGCCGTGCAGGGCTTTCCGTTCCCAAGACGCGCCGCGACATCTTAGCCGCTTGCTTGACTAGGAGCCAACCTGCTGGCAGATGCCATTTTGCTTGCTTTCTACGGGATCGCGCCGCAGGAATTGCAGTGAGTCTCTGCGTCGAGGTCTTTGTGGGGCCCGGAAGCTCACAAGATAACTTTGCGCGCTGGTGACGGCGGGCCAGCAGCTCGCTACTGGGATCTTGGCACAGACAGCCTACCCACACGTTGTGGCAGTTGAAGCAATCTCAGTGTGCGCCTTCTGGCAGTCGGAGGAGAGAGTGGGAGCGCGAGGTACCTACTGATTCAGAGAACGGGCCGCGTGCCAGAGCCGGGCTTCGATGGTGTGCCCGAGACGGGCACGGGCCCCGGTCCGCCTCGTCTGTCTCTAACGGAGTGCCTGTCGGCGCGGCCGAACGACAGCCGCTGCGGCCGCGGGGTTGTCATTCCGCAAGTTGCTGGCAACTCGACACACAGCCCTCCCCGGTCGTGGCATTGCACTGTGCACTGCCCACCGCATTACAGCAGTCCATCAGGCCCGTTAAACCCAGCCAGCCCAGCCAGCCACAGAGAGCAATGAGCGCCGAGACGCGGAGCCCCAGCGCGTCGCCCAGCAGCGACGACAGCGCGTCCCCCAACGCCAACAGCAGCAGCAGCAAGAACGCGACGGCCGACGGCAAGCCCAAGAAGTGCCGCTTCAACGACTGCGACAACCTCGCGGTGGACGGCACGAGCAAGTGCGCGTTCCACAAGAACCGGCGCCAGTGCTGCGTCGAGAACTGCACCAACCAGGTCTACGCGCGCAAGCTGTGCGTGCGCCACGGCGGCAAGAAGCAGTGCCAGGCCGACAACTGCGAGGCGCACGCGCGCGGCGGCGGCTTCTGCCTGCAGCACGGCGGCTTCGTGGTCAAGCGCTTCTGCATCGTCGAGGGCTGCTCCAAGCAGGCCCACGCGCGCCAGAAGTGCGTGCGCCACGGCGGCGGCCGCCGGTGCAAGGTGGACGGCTGCATGCAGCACGCGCGCGCCGGCGGCCTGTGCAACCGCCACTCGCACGGCCACGAGTGCCGCGTGGAAGGCTGCAACAAGACGGCGCAGCACTCGGGCTCCATCTGCTTCCGCCACGCCATGGAGCTGCGCGCGCACGGCGAGGAGGTGCCCGAGCTCAACATCTCCAAGGGCGGTCGCCTCAGCAGCAAGAAGCGCCAGCAGCAGCAGCGCGAGCAGCAGATGAAGCAGGAGCAGTTCCACCACCAGCAGATCCAGCAGCAGATCCACCAGCCACAGCCGCACATGCCGCAGCACCACCCGCACATGCAGCAGCACATGCCGCACGGGCACCACCAGCCTCACCAGCAGCAGCCGCAGCACGCGGCGCCGCCCCACCCGCTCACCATCCAGGTGCCGCAGAGCCAGCCCATGGGCCCGCCCCCGCAGCAGCAGCAGCAGCAGCCGTCCTCGGCCTCCAACCCCTTCGGCCTGCCGCTCAAGATCAACGTGCCCACGACCATGCCCAAGTTCAGCCTGCGCACGCCGCTCGGCAACAGCTTCCCGACGCCGCGCAGCCACGAGTTCAGCCTGCTCATGGGCCTCCCGTCCCCGCAGATCGACAACTCGCAGCTGCCCAGCGTGCTGGCCATGACCAACTCGGGCGCCAACGCCACGTCCAGCGGCCAGCGCACGCCCGGCATCGACAGCTTCCTGTCGAGCGGCCCGCCCAGCGTTTCGCGCGGCGGCAGCAACTACCTGTCGCTCGGACTGTTCCCCACGCCGCGGCTCGCGGACCGCACGCCCGGCGGCTCGGACGACGCCATGATGAGCGACTACATCAAGCTCATGGGCCCGGACACGCCCATGGCCTTCCACCCGAACGGCCAGTTCGGCTCGGCCCCGCTGCTCGAGAACATCGGCACCAACGTGTTCGACCAGAACAGCCAGAACCACCAGAACAGCGCCAACGGCGGCCGCAACCACATGGCCGCCATGGCCGCGGCCGCCGCCGTGCACGGCAACAGCAACGGCCAGCAGCGCATGAAGATGGACTTCCTGTCCCCGCGTGGCCTGGCGGCGCACAACTTCCAGAGCACCGGCTTCCCCACGTCCACGACGAGCGAGGGCATGAGCGCGGCGTCCTCGGGCGACTACGCGGCCCAGTTCTTCGCGGACAACAAGAACGACAAGGCGCGCGGCCCCATGAAGACGTCGAGCGTCTCGGTGGCCACGACGCCCACCCCCAAGCCCACGGGCGTGACCGCCGCGTAGGCTTGGAAGGACTCTCATCAATGTGTGATCAAGTGAGTGAGTGAGTGCTCGTGGAGTGAATTCATCTCCACGAACGCGCGTGTATGAATGAGCCCGACGGCTCTCCTCGGTCAAGTCAAGTGTCGACCAAGGACCTTGTGGCGTGTGTCAACTACCACCCAACCAACAGACTGCAGTGCGAATTGCAATCGGCAGAGAGAATTGCCTCCGACTCGACGGCGCATGCGGCGCCCTGAACCCCCTCGAGCGGTCGAAGCTCTTGCCATCCAGCCCCCTGATAGAAGCGCGTCCGCCGATTCCACGGACGCGCACAAAGTTTTGGCCCTACAGATAAAGTACGGATGAAAAAGTAAAGTAAAAGCTTGACGATTTTGCAGCTACAGAGTCCCGGTCTGGTCTGGTGTCGTGGTGGTGGTGGTGGTGGTGGTGGTGGTGGTGCTTCCTCCTGGTATGGGCCGGTGTCACGGAGCGGTGAGCGAAGGTATCTTCAGTTGAGGTTTTCGCCATGTCGACGGGGTGTAGAGGTCCTGGATGGATCTCTGATCTTTTCACACAACGGAACGACTGTCAACGCAGAGAGCCTCGTCACCTTCGTCCGGTTGAGATGGACACGAATGGGATCAACTGGCGAGAGCACGATTGTCGGATGAGTCTTCTTGAGGTCAACTGCGACGCGGTGATTGATTGACCTGACCGTCGTCAACCCGTTGGTTGGGACGCGGTGTCGTTGTTAAAAGTCGGCGAGCCGAGTTCTCTCTGGAAGCGATGCGCTTGGGCGGCGTGACGACGTTGCTGGTGTCTGTGCTGGCGCTGACCCTGACTCTGACGCTGACCTTCGGCTTGAGCCCCGGGGATATCGGCGATGTCACGACGCCGCCATCGGGTTGCGCGTTGTGTGCGAGCTCTGGTGACTGCTCTCACGCGTTTCGAGACGGCCCGGGCCAGTTCTGCGGTGTCTGGATGGACTGCTCGAGCCATGAGCTGCGGTGCTGCTGTCCGCTGAACGCGGTGTGCAAGTGTCCCCAGCCGACTACGTCTGCACGTGCGCGTATGTGGGCGCGATGCCGCCGTACCACAGCGAGAGCGACCTGATGAACCGCGTGCTGTGGATGTGGTGGGTCCTGGGCATGCTCGTGGTGGTCGCGGTGTGCGGGGGCTGCGGCTACTTTGCTGTCAGGTGCTTGGTAAGCAGCAGCAGCAGCAGCAGCGACGAGGGCTGCACGTTCGTCCCACCGGCGATGACGGTGCCACTGGTCTCGCCGACCCGTGAAGCTTTGTACGGCAGCACTGGACAATCGCCTACGGTGGCTTTCGCTCCAGAGGCCGAGAAAGCTGAAGCTGGTGCAGCTACAGGTGCTGCCGCTGCTGGGGTCTTAAGCAGCGTGACTCTCGCCAGCCACGACGCTCCGGCCGATGATCTCGATGTCGCTGGCGACGGGTTCAATGGAGGTCTGGGCAGTCTTGAGAAGGTGGAGGAGGAGCACGACGAAGATGAAGAGGACGAAGAGGAGGCCGCGCTCTTGACAGTGCCTGGGGCGGATCAGCAACGAAAACCATATAAAATCGGCAGAATGAAGAGTGAACGAAGGAGCTTGAATTGAACTGAAGGAGTCTGTTGCTGCAAGGAATACGAGTCGGTGGCTCACTTGCGGCTGCCTGAGCGCTGTTGACGCTCGAGTGCCGCAGTGACGAGTCGACTGAACTCGCTCTTGAACACGTTGGGCGTGTCAAAGGTAGTTGCAACGATGCGAAGGTGACTTGGCAGACGCGACTTGGACGCCAGAGGGATGGCGCTGTTGTTGCTACCTGTCGAGTGCTCAAACACAAGACACTGCGACGCATCTAAGCCGGCGTTTTGGATGAACCACTCGTACCTGGGGGGGGGGGGGCGTAGAATGACGAGGGTGAGTGAGTGCCAACAGCATTCACCACTGCAAATATGGTACGAACCAGAGCATCGCCTCGCTCTCGTGGACATGCGACTCTGGGTTGTAGACGAGCACGACGCCGTCCGTGTCCTTCATGACGGCGGGCCAGCAAGCTTCATAGCTGCAGCAACCTCAACAACTTCAGTAAAAGTGGTGGAAAGATTGAGCCGAGGGATGAAGTGCGGACGTACTTCTGGTCGCCCGATATGTCCCAGAGCTCGATGTTAGCCTTGCCCTTCTCGATCTCGAGGATCCGCACACCGACAGTCGGTTGGTAGCGTTCTTGTCCGCCGAGTCGGTCCGAGTGCTCGGCGAGGAAGTTGGCGATCTAGGAACACGGAGGTGAGGTGGGGTGACGTTCACAGCAGAGTATTACATGTAGTTGCACGCGTACGGTGGACTTGCCGGCCTCCTTGGGACCGACGATGAGGATCTTGAGCGGTGCCATGGCCAAAACTTGGATTGCGAGCCGACGCGACGCTTTGAAGAGCACGTTCGTGTTCCTTGGCTAATTTATGCCAACTTTTCATCCCCACCGAAAGATTCGTACAACACCTTGGGTCCTAAACCAAGGTGCAAGCAACTTCATCCTAGACGTGCACAACCCAGCCCAGAGGCAACTCCGAGCAAAGACGCAGGCGTGAAAAAGAAAAACAGCCTGCAAATTATCTTATACAGAGACCGACCGAATCGAGCCTGAACCTAGTTCCTCCACGCACGCCGGTGGTCGACTCGCCCTCCAATAAACTACGCCTCACGCACCACATCCGCCTCCGCTTTTCTCGCCTCGTTCATCTTTCAATCGCCCCCCCCCCCAGGTCCCCCGTTGATTTCGCTCATTGTCTCTCCTCTTCCCTCCTTGCTCACCGCGTCTATTTCAACGGACCCAGCCAGTCCGCTGCAACCGCAGCAATGCGTACAGACCAGTCTCACCGACTCAATCCGTGTCCCTCCTCCTCAACCCAGTCGTCGAAACTCCAACCCGTGTGCCTCTGGGTATACCCGCAGAGGAAAAAGAGTGCCGACTGAAACAAACCGACCTGTTTTCCACTCCAGTTTCTAACTCCACCTCATCATTTTGGCAGTACCCTTTCCCTCCCTGGGTGTGCACCGTAGGTACCCAAACCGGTACTGTAGCTCCACAATTACGTAAAGCTGAGCAACTCACGCAGCAGCTGCTCGTCCTCCTTCTTGACGAAGCGGCCCTTGACACGCAGCCGCGAGTCGGCAAAGTTCTTGCGCACGTCGTACTTGACCTCTTTCCGCCATACGCGCTTCTGCCGCTTGTCCAAAAACTTCTCGATGCGTTTCCGTCTGGAATCGGGCGAGTACGCGCCCACGAAGTTCTG
Organism: Phytophthora sojae; assembly: GCF_000149755.1. Classification (NCBI taxonomy): domain Eukaryota; phylum Oomycota; class Peronosporomycetes; order Peronosporales; family Peronosporaceae; genus Phytophthora; species Phytophthora sojae. The sequence continues at coordinate 1,561,837 of NW_009258124.1, forward strand.
CTTCTGGCCGTCCTTGCCCTTCGTGGCATCAATTCCCCCAAAGGTGCGGGCAGCAGTAGCTCCAGCTGAGCCCGGGATTCCAATGGGGCGAGACGTCGACAGACTCGACGCGGCAGCAGCTGCAGCTGAAGTGATGGAGGAGCTGGTCGTGGTACTGGGCTTGGCGGCGTCATTCTTGCTCTCCGTCTTGGGCTCCGTCTTAACCTGATTCTCTAAAAAGTCTTCGGCGAAGCTGAATCCGGCGGGTGGAGTGATGCCGAGACCCATCGACGGCAACGAATTGGGCAGAGACGCACCCAGAGACGAGCTGTAGAACTCCCCGTCTAGAATATCACGGGCAGATACGTCTGCAAAAGAAGAGTCGAAGCCCAGTTCGTCCCATTCATCCAGAGACTGGTTCCGAGCGCCAGATTGGAACTGGTTAGAGAATGCATGGCAACACGTTAGAGTTTTTTTGTTTAAGTGAGGAAAAGTGAGTATGCAACACAACAACAAAAACTTTACCTCATCTTTCGGAGTGTCGCCCAGTGACCCAACGTTGAGGAAGCCGAGATCCAGGTCGTCCAGCAGGTCAATACTCGACGACTTGCGGTTCAACGCGCCGCTATCCAGCATGGCTTCCAGTGTCGTCGGATCACCGGCGTCGAATTTCTCTAACGCTTTCTGCAAAGCTTCATCTCCGCTGATTATAAGATCCTACAGCACCAAAATGCAACGGTTAACACTATCATAACCTGGACAGAGAGTGCTAACCTATGCATAAAAAAACTTACCTTAAGCACCCCCTTCTGATACCTGTCGATGTATCCTCGCTCCTCCAGGTCCGACGCACTTAACAGCCGGCTGGAGATGCTGCCGCTGCGCCCGCGCTTCGTCATGGGCATGGTCAGACTGCCGGGCGAGAAGGCCGGCGGCGTGTGCGAGATCATGCCCAGGAAGTCGTCAGCGCCCCAGCCGATGGAGTCTTTGCGCGGGATGCTCCCAGCGCTGCCGGGGATAGACACGGAGGCTGAGAGAGAGGACAGGCCGTCCTTCTCCTTCTTGATTGACACGGGCAACGTGGGCGGCAAATTCGACTTGGAGAAGCTCATTTGAGTTTCGTTATGTGTTGTGTGTCTCTAAACGACGGCAAATGACTAGAGGTGAGTACCTTAAACTTTAGAGAGAGAGGAAGTTGCAGCAAAACTTACGTTGTGTGTTTGATGGGTTCTTTTCCTTTTCCTTGCCCCTGGTGTGTTTGAAGCGACAGGGGCGCGCTTGCCGTCACTCCTGCAATGAGTTGCAACGAGTGTTGGTTAGACACACACGCCGACGGCAACAACGTTCACGGTGCTAAACGCTCGCTTACCTCTCTCGTTAGGGGGTAGGCAACTGAGCGCGCGGGCGGGCGCAGTCGCTTTACTGCCAAAGCAGCAACACAGTGCGTCCTTCGGGCCGAAATTCAGTTTCGTTTTGGCTCCCCGGTGACGGAGCTCCTTGACTCAACCCATGCCACAAGGAAGCGCGGATTGGCTGACCCGTTTACCACAAACAGGCCGACCCGCTTTGGGGACGAGGAGAAAACATGAGGATAAGGCTATAAAACGGGCCGGGCTGATCTACTTCTGGCAAAACCTGTATCGTTCTCACTGACCAATCAGGTTCGATTACATGTTGCCACAAATAAACTTATTCGCGGCAAGCCGAAAGTGTACTTTATGGGGTGAAGCTGCCCGCATGTTCTCTAACCTAGGGCACGGTGTGCAATTGCCGCCTCGCACTCGCCTCCAGAAGCAACGCGTAACTTCTTCCAGCTCCATCTATCACTGCGCTATGATAGCATGCTACCGGCAAACTGCAGAACTTAAATAAAAACACGTCCAGTACTGCCGCTTCAGCCGTCCTCGACGCGTGTTAAACCACGTGCCAGCAGCTTGATAGATCGAGACGAAGGTGCCAGCCAGCTGATCCCTGCATCTCCACCATCTCAACGAGAAAAATTACGGCCCTTACACTTTGCCGCGCAGATGGCTGGGAGATTCGAGACACCATGTGAAACAGCGTCGAGACTATCCGGAACGGATGCTCTCAATTACTGACTGTACTAAGTTTTCCTTTTTTGTTGAGCTTTCCGTTTGTTGCTCAGCAAGAAACGGCAACATCAAAGCTTGTATCTGCCGTACTTCGCTCTTTGCAATGCAAGCCCGCGATCGGCAGCAGGAAGCTCCTGCTTCAGCTTCAGGATCCTCGATGTGTGTGTGTGTGACATGCAGGAGCATTATCAGGCGAGATGCCCTCTCCAGCTGCTGCCAGCCAGTCGTTCGGTCTCCCGAGACCATCTGGCAGCCAATAATATCGCTAAGAAAGTGCGCAGCAGCACCAACCTGTCAAATTTGATATGGCTACACGAGTTGCAGTCCAGGTGCATCCTGCACTTCAGGTTCTTCTTGTTTATCTTATCGTCTTGGCACCGTACTGCACCTGCTGGAGTGCTACATGTAGTCTTCCACGGCCTTCATGACGTACGCGCCTACCAGGAACCCGTTGGATGTAACCCCGGCAATGAGCTCGCGGCGGATGCTGGCGGCGTCCTCGCCCGTGTCCATCCACGGCCGGTGCACTCGCTGCCCGCTGAAGGCCACGACGGCGGCCAGGCTCTGCTTCAGCGGCTGGTAGAAGGTTTCGCACAGGTCCTGGCACTCGAGCGCGAGCGCGTTGAAGATGTCGTCGTTTTTCCGCTCCAGGCCGCTCGCCATGCCCTCGAACGGCACCACGGGGAACTTGTCGTGCTCGCAGATGTGCGCCAGGATATCGTCGGTTGTGCTCTCGGCCGCGTTGGCATCGGGGTACGAGTCTTCCAGGAACATGTCGGCCTTGAGCTCGCTGCGGCGCTCGTGCATCTCGTCGTCGTCCAGACCTTCAGCGCGCCACTGCACTTGCTTGGCCTTCAGCACGCGCGAGAACTCGTCCATCAGCGACTTGGCCTCCCGCCGGTACTCGCGCACAGCCTTCTTGGCCGCGTCGCAGAAATTGCACTTCTTCTTGGCGTCGCGCTTGCCCACGCTGATGCTCTCCCAGTGCATCCCCAGCTCCGACACGTGCACGTACTCCGTCGCGGGCGCTGCAAAGTCGTCCCCCAGGCGATCCCACATGGAATTCAGCGCCACGCGCGCGTCCTCCATAGTCCATTCTTCCGTCACCTCTTTATCTGCTCGAGCTGGCAACGTCACCACCACTGGCCGCGCGCGACAGAACTCCCCAAACGGAGTGGCGACGTACGCGCGACTGTAGAACGGCTTGAGACGCGTTTCCAGTCTGCCGACCAGCGACAAAACCTGCGCAGCTTGGCCGCGCGAGTAGTCCAAAGGCGACTTGTCTTCCATCAATCGACTGTTGATCTCGCGCTTCCAGGCGACGTGGCTGTGGTCCCTGCACTCCGACCAGAAGCCCGACTCTTCTCCATTCCCAGCACTTGAGCCTTGTTGTCTCTCCAGTGATAGATCCATCCAGTCCCCATTGCACCCGTGCAACAAGTGCACCCCGACACTGCAATTGCTCAACGCCATGACACCCAGAGCCCGATCATGTCGAAGCATCCGACACGTCCCCAGCAGCTGCACCATGTCCTTCACGCCCAGGAACCACAACGCGCCGGCCGTCAGCGCCGCGTAGAGCTGCTCACTGTAGTCAGAGCCATGTGCGGCGTCCCCCGTACTGGAACTGCGCTGCCGCTTGGTCTCCGCTCGGGTCCTTGGGCCTGCCATGGTCTGGGTCTCCCCTACAGTCTCCAATACGATAAAATAGATGGCCGTTTTCTGGGAACTGTGTCTCAGAAAGACCCAGAAAATGCAACAGAAAACTGCAACAACACTAAACACTTCAATATGTAATGTACATCACGTGCGACTCGGTTCGGGGGCTTCTCCTAGACAGCCATGGGCACGATCCGGCTGGCAGCTCGACGATCTTCTTCAATGAGGAGGTTCTGCAGCATTTGGTGGTCCCTGCGCACTTTACCACTGAGCGAGCTGAGGATGTAGTCGCGCGTGTGCACCACGTCCTCGTTCGACGAAAAGTTCTCCGAGCCCTCGGCGTAGAGCTGGTAGCACGTGCGCGCGACCGAGGCGTGAGCGGGGTCGGATTGCGACCGCGAGATGATGATCCAGCAGCGGTCGCGGAACTTGAGCCCCATGTGCGGCAGCGTCAGGATGTTGTGCTTGATCACCACGACGCGGTCGGACTCCTCGAACTTGCGCATGAACTGGAAGCCGTCGATCTTGAGCACGCCCGACGGATTGTGCAGTGCCACCAAAAAGTTCTTCTCCAAAGAGTCTGGCTTGCGTCCGCGGATCTGTAGCGAATAGAACACCCAAGTCAATAGCTAGCCTTCTAGGTGAGCAACACACAAGATCCCAGCATAAATCCCCGACGTACGAAGCTGTAGATGCGTTCGGGGTCCTGGCTTTTGACGTTGAGGTCCTTCCAGAGCACATCCGCAGCAATGCGCAGTGGACACGACACGGGCGTCGTAGTGACGATCTCGATGCAGTTGCCGTTCGTGTCTCCGCTGCATTTCACCCTCGTGTTGCACGAAATAGTGGCCGGTAGGTCCGGTGGGAACACCGAGTCTGAAGCCAAGTAGAGACTCTCGACACTCTTCTCCAGCTGCGAGATGATGGTCATGGTCTGGTCCTCCACGGAGCTTTCAATGGCCTTGTTCTCTTCGTCCTCAAACACGAACTCCTTGCCCTGTCGGTAATAAAACCCACCCACCCAGTTAATAAAACCCACTAAAATAATAATCACACAAATACTCCACCCACATAAAGCAGCGAGCGCCGCTGCACCAAGTGTCGGAAGGCTGCGTTGACTTTGTCCTGGTTGGCCCAGATCTCCTTGAGCTTCCTGTTCGTGCGCTCGGCCTTTCGTCGTCGCTGGAATTCACCCACCGCTGTTTTAAACCACTCGCGGCTGTCGTCCTCCTCGTTCTGGGTTTTTGAGCTTTTCTCCTTCTCCGCGCGGGTTTTCTGTCTCTGTTGGCGACGCTGCAGCAGCAGCTTCACTTGCTCCTCCAGCTCCAGCGCCTGGTCCCTCAGCGCGCGCAGCTCCGCCTTCTTGCGCTGCTGCAGCTGGGTGGAATAGCACTGCGAATCACCCACTCGACGTTGGGTTTTATTCGATTTCGAGGCTTTTCGCTGTGCTGCTGGGCTGCAACCGCTGTTTTTTTCAGCCGCGCGCGCCTGGCGCGGTTTGCCGTCGCTGTCGCACTCGTCGATGAAGGCCAGTGCCTCCGCCAGCATGGCGTCCATGCCCTCCTCACTCTCCAGGAAGCTCATTCTGGTCGATGTTGACGTTCGGTAATTTTTTGGAATGACAATGGAGGTCGAGGATTGGCTGGAGAGTAAGAAAGTAATCGACGATTGGTGGAAAAGAACATCTATTACTGTTGCGCAAATCTCTCACTGAACTTTGTCGAGGAAGTCGACTACTGTAACATGTAAAGTGAGGTTCACTTCTTACTACTGGTATTATTAAACTTGAAGTAATATACTTTAGTAGTTAGTGATCGTCCTCGTGTTCCTTTTTTTGCTGGGGGGATACAGTACTGCGGTAGCATCTCCACTTGCTCTTCCTTATGCTGGTCCGTGCAGCTCAGACTTCTTGCACTGCTGCCCATGGGTGTGTAGCGAGTACGTGACAGTGTGTCCAGAAGGCCCATGCTGAAGGAGTGCACGAGCGCAGCTGGCTCACACTACGAGGCGAGCAGCGAAGGACGGGGGTTACAGACGGAAAGATCGCCAACAGCGAGTGCGAGGCGCGATCTTGCGCGGAGGGGCACCGAAGCAACGCACGAGCGGCTCACAGCAGCCGAGCGAACCGATGGCTGAGGGCGTCCGAGGCTAGCGACGGGCTGTTCGCGGGCGAGGGCTCACTTGGCAATCTGCCAGACAGCGAACACTAGCAACAGCCACAGACAGCAACAGACAGCAACAGCAGAACAGTAGAGCAGCAGCAACTGCCGACAGTACAGGACGAGCTACGAACAGACAGGACAAGTCAGACGGATTGACCGGAGGCTTGCTGGTGACGTGGAGCGCACCTGTAAAGTCGTGCAGTGTAGCAGCAGAGGTCGAGGTTGCAGTGCCGACTTGAAGTGGCCGCGATTGACGAACAAGTGAATAAATAGGGACTCTTAGCGGGGTTCCGGCTGCTGAGTGTGGCCAGTTCGTGTCATTGTCTTTCTGTATCCACGGACCTTGCCCGCAGCAGCACTGTAGCGAGCTTGCGGACCCACCGACGAGCAGGTGTCCCGAGGCTCGCTACAGGTGGGATAGCACTATGAACCACTTTACTTTTATTTCCCCGATTGGAGCTTCCCCGCCTTGCTATCGACGATGAGGGTCTGCACCTCCGCAAAAAAACTCTGCACCTGAGCACCAAGTTACTGTAAAGCAAGAGCGGAAGCACGACTATAGTACACATGCACACTGCTCACGCGTAATCTGGGTAGACAGTGCTTGTTTATACTGAAACCTAAGCCAGCCGGAAAGGTGTAAGATACTACTCGTGATGGGGCGGAATGCTATTGTAACGAGTCTGCTAACGCCAGCTCGCCAGCGGGCCGCAGCTCACAGTGCTGTCGCTGCGTGTTGTGCCTAGGTCCACTGTCCGTCGTAGGGAACTTCAACACGTGCAGGCCGCTTCAAGCAGCCGGACTCTCGTCCTATTTATTAATCTCAATACAGTGTCGTTCACTCGTTCGTTCGTGTCGTTCAACTCGTACACTATGCTAAGCTCTGACACAGGTCGCATCAACCTCACCCCGTGTACTCGTACGTTAACAGTCTGTTGGCGAGTACCGACACTCGGATCAGCACTAACCTCACCCCGTACTCGTCCACGTTAACAGTCTGTTGGTCAGTCCAACACAGTGCCGTCCCTCCGCACACTGCACTCGCTGCCCTCTTCCACCTCGCTCGCTGCTCGCTTCCCCGAGCTGGTAGTTGTCGTGCGGCTCTCTCTCTCTCCGAGCCCGCCGATTCCGTTGCCGCCCACTTCTCTCTGAGCCTGCAAATTCTGTTGTCCGCTGCCACTCACTCAGTCGCTCGTCGCTTTGGGTCCAGACCGACCCTTCGGTCCCCACGATCTTCGCTCTGAGCCGTCCATTCGCCACCTTTGCAGCCTTGGTGCGCCTCCTCGCAGCCAAGATCGCGTTTGTGCGGCCCACCATGCTCACCACCTGGATCCAGCGACCCTCCGGCGTGAACCCGGTCGCCCTCCGCTTCCAGATGCCTTTCGTCATGCTCAACCCATCGTCCGTCATGGACACCGTGCTGCCATCGCTGCTCGGCGTCCGCTGTCACCATGCTGTGAGCACCCTTTGCCAGTGCCCTGTTACACGTCTTCTCCACCCGCAGAGTCTTCCACGAATCTGCCGGCTTGAAGGATGCGATCGTACTGTTTGACCGACACCCAGCACCTTTCGTCGTTTGACACAATTCCGTCAGTACGCCGTTGCTCACGGGCTGCAGCTCGTACTCAAGGATGTAGCGTCCAGCCTTGTTTTTGCGTCTGCGTCATCGTAGCTCCACCATGAGCTCGTCCGACTGATCGGGTTTGCTCGCACCCGCCACTGTTCGTGCAGTTCGTTTCGTGCCGCGGACCGCAGCTGCTGTACCTGAAGGAGCCGTCGTTGCTCCCACAGCTTCTCCTGCCGCCGTGCCATCTTCATCGCGTAGGAACGCGCCTTCATATTCCAACTGCGCCTCCAGGTCTGCCGCCACCTCCCGAAGTAGCGTAGCTGTGTAGCGATACGTAACTAAAAATGACACATGCGCCAAAAACTGCTCACACTCCGCTTTTGTCCTCTCGTTGGATCAGATAATTGTCATAATCAGCCGACTCGACAATCCGCATTGGTCCTGCCCATTGATGAACGAATTTGGATGCTTTCGGCCCACGCACATCCAGACGCGATCTCCAGGTTCAAAAGTTCGTTTCTGCTTCACCCGTCTATTGTAGTATCGTGCCTGACGCCGCTGTTCTCGTTCTCGAGCCTGTTCAGCACATCACTGACTGCTCTTCAAGGCGGTCAGCAGCCGCTGATGGTACACCAGCTTTCGCCACACTGGTATGTCTTAGCTCATTGGGGCTACGCAGTCGACGCTCCATCATCAGTTCATTCGGGGATAGCTTCACAGTCGAATGCTGACCCGAGTTGTATGCGTACACTGCACAGTCCACCCACAAGTCCCAGCCGTCCTGCTCGTCTGCATTCATGTACGTAAGAGACGCAGTCCTTCCACGTACGATGAAAGCGCTCCACAAGACCGACCATTTGGGGCCTGTACGGGACCGGATTCGTTTGTTGTGTTTGCAGCATCACCACAAGCTGCTCAATCGCTCGTCCAGTTAGCTCAGGTGCACCATCCGTCAGTACCTCTCTAAACGGTCCGAACCGTAACACTACTTGCCGCGTCAGGAATTCCGCTACATCCTCCGCCGTGTGCCGGTGCACTGTCGCCGCCACTGCATAGCGTGTGACGTATTCCACCGCCGCAATAACATACCGCTGTCCACCATCCGCCATGGGTAAAGGGCCCACCACGTCCAACGCCCGTCTATCTCCAACGTCACCGCCCCTCATGCTCCGTAGTGGAGGGACCACCTCGTGTGGTCGAGCCTTGCGGCTGCCACACTCTTGGCATCCTGCCACCCATCGCTTGACTTCGCGTTGTAGATTTGGCCACCAGTAAAGCTGCGCAATCTTGCATGAGTGTGAGTAGCTCCATGTCGTCTGGAAATGGAATGGCGTTGAGTTGTTGGAAGAACTTCACCCTCGCTACCCCCAATGATGAAGCATAGATGTTCACCAGCAAAACGGGTTTCCCCTTGAGTTCACCTGCAATCATCACCCTGTGTTCATTCCAGTACTCTTCTCCCCATGGCCGCTGGTTCGTCATTGCTCCGTACGGGTTTATTAGGATGGCTACCCCTGCGCTCCTGCCGCCCCCAGATGCCCAAAAAGAAAGCTTAGACGCCATCGTATACCTGAACCCCCACATCGCTGCATACTTCGTAGCTGCGGTGGCGTGTTCATATCTTGTAGACACACCATGTCTCTCTGTCCTCGCTCGTAGTTTTCTTTGAGCCCTTGTAGTCGTTCACCAAAGTTCTTAAGGTGAGACACCAATTCTCTCACGTTGGTTGACGTTACACCAATTGTCATATCGTGTTTGTGCTGACGCACTCCTCCTTTCCTCCCGGCTCTCCTCAATCTCCGTCCCTACTGCACGAAAGCTGTTTTGTTTGCTTTTTCATGCTCTTCTCTTGTTTTGCGATTGTAGTAGCTATGCAGTGTCCACTGATTCTTCGATACCTTCTCAGTCCGCGCACTGCTTTTGTTGCAGCAGGGCAGTCGGCAGAAGAGCCGACTTGCCGGTTACAGAGAAGAATAGGCAAATGAGAGACAAAAGTCTGAACACCTGTTTAAGCTGTTAGCAAGTTCTAGGGGAGTTCAGCTCTGAACTCTTATCTATGGACTTAGGGCAGAGAGAGCCTGTCCACCAATTTGTGCGATGAGGATATGAAGCAGAGGAATGGTAGCCGCCCGAGGACGAAGTCCGAGGACGAGCTCACTTCCTCTTTGACCGCTCTGCTTGGATTCAGCGTTCGTTTTGCTAGTGTTGATCATCATGGACTAGATCACCGTTGACCCAATCTGCACCGCTGTTGCTTTGCGTCGCCTACTACATCGGCGCAGGTCCCTTCCCGTGAAGCCTCACTGGGAGACTCCTGCGAAGTGGCTGTCATGCCTTTGACTGCTGGTACATTCACCTTCTCTTCATGTGCCGCTGTTTGATGCACTGTAGCGGTTTTGGTCGTGCTGAGCGGATCGAGATCGTCATCTATTTCTGCGTTCTCTGGTGTCGGCTCGCTAGCACCTCGTTCTTTTCGGCAAAGTTTGGCTGCCCTCCTTAGCGTCTTGAGCTCCTTAGTTGCCGCTCTTGCCAGCTTTAGACGATCGTGCGGTTCAGCATCCAACTGCTGCTGTGCGGAATTAGATTGCGCTCTCTAGCCAGGTCCACCTTGTTATTTGCGTAACATGCGTAGCGTTCGTTGTCGTAGGTTATGGCTTGGAAGTGGTTCGTCGTGTCCTGCCACCTCAAGATCATAACGGGTGGGAGAATTCCAGCCCCCACTAAATCTTGCATTAGCTCGATGGCTTCATGAGTTGCGACCGCTTGGACGGATCCTGTTTCCACGATGTCTTCATCTTGGTGATGCTCGTCGAAATATGCATACGCTTGCATCCTGGCCATACCACTGGTCTGTACGTCGAGAACGTAGATCGTCTCACGAGCATGCATCGCCATCGCCTTAATATGAGCCGACCTGACCCAGTACTGTAGTGGGACCTGTGTTTTGACTGACTTCTGTCTCTGAGCAACATAGTGGTTGGCCAACGCGCATAATTGCTCCTGAATGGGAGCTGTCTGGTCACCCTGACAGCCACTCGCGCTGATCTCCACCATCACTTCCTTCGGATGCAATTGAGCTTCGTCTGCCAAGTTTGCTATCATTCCATTTAAGACTTGCTTCTTCAGTTCATTGGCATTATCCACCACTTCCGATGTTGGCGCCTTCATACTCTCCGCAACATTGTGAAGGGCTGCATAGCATGCCAGCCAGCTACACTGTCCCGTGGCCGCCACGTCAACGATTTGTCCGCCCAGTATGGCCAGCCAGGTGTCCAACAAAGCTCCATCATCCATAGGCGGGTTCACTTTGGTAATTTGACAATCGTCTTCGTCCCCAGACTCAGTCGCGTCTGGCTGCGCGTTGGCTGCCCGCACCTTACTTTCGGTTAGGCCGATGCTGGGGGGCCCAATGCCCTGGTTCATCGTTGCGATCGGGGTCTCGTTGCCGTCTCCCTTGGCGGGTGTGGTCTGTAGGTATTGGTGGATAAAGCGCTGCTCTTTGTCCGCCGTTCTGCGTTCTCCAGTCATGGTCGTGACCAGCGATAGAGGCCTTGTTCCCCGCGCCCCTTTCATAGTTTTTGCTGCATTTGAGATGACATCATTACAGTTACGCTCTTCTTCCCATTCAATTGGTGTTTTGCGTTTCGGTGAGTGCGAGGCACCTCGCCGCTTCAGATCCACCGCTGACTCTCCAGTACGTTTGGCCTTGCCAGTCAACTTAGCTCGACGTGTTGCACCGATCTTCGTCTTTGCGTCTCCATCATTCGCCATCTTTTTCTTGCTGCGGCGCCCTATCAAGAGTGCTCCACTGGCGACTTTTTTGGTCGGCGATCTCCCTCTCGCTGGTGCACGGGGTTTGTTCTTGGTTTGCCTTGGTCCGAGCGTCTGGCGTTCCTATTTCGAACTCGACCGTCTGAACGGGGCTTGGTTCGATGTCCATTGGCTCTGCTTGGTCTTGTTCATCAATTACCTTTGTACTTGCCGTGAGTTTCTGGTTCACGCCTGCTGCTACTTTCTTTTGGATGACACTATCGCTCTCGTTTTGAGTGCTGTGAGTGCCACCCCGACCAACATTCGGATCCTTTGAAGTCTCAAGCGCACAGTGTTGTCCCCATTCCTTTGGTAGTACTGGCCGTTCCTCAGCAGGCTTTTTCACAATTCTTGTAGGAGAAATCGCCCGATTTGGGGGCGACTCCAAAAACGGCTTCGCGACTTGTGTATGGTACCGGCGGAGGCGCTAACAAAGTTGCGGAAGAGAACCAAAGATGAGGACAAGGCGCATCTGATGATCCTAAACCACGAAATCGAGGTGCCCGCTCCACCATACTTCCTGGTCCAATCCATGACAGCCAGTGAACTTTCTTGCTTCACGGACATTTTCCTCGCCATAGAGTACCCACTTTATGCGCACCTTGCCCCAGGACAGCGCTTCGGCGAGCACATGACTAAACAAGCCATTATGGCCCAAATCTACGTTGGTGCAGAGGCTGCGGCCGCCCAAAAGCAAGAAATCGCTGATTTTAAGCAATCGATATCAAGAATCACGCTGGACATGACGGCAAAAGTCATATCGGCAACTTTCAAGGGGAGATTATCTGCGGCGCGCTGGGTCAACTGGAAGTTACCATTAGCATCCAAGCTACTCACTCTAGTAGACGAACAACAGCGAGAGGCAGCGCGGACCACGAATGCGATCGTCAAGCTCGATTACTACACATTCAGCATCACGATCCGTCGAGGAGTGACAACGTCCCAAGCCATGTACTGGATCCTAGCAACGGAGATGAATTTGGATGTTCACTCGATGACCCACCCGGTGACTGAAAGCACCGGTCTGAACGACAAGCAATGGACAGTGATGATCAAAGGATCCTGTCCAGCTTGGCTGTGTAACACTGGCGTCATCGCAAGCGAGGATATGGAGGTGGTGGTGCACCACCACGAGATACACATCAATTGGCCATGTAAGACACACCCGACCAAGTACTGCAAAGTTCCGCAGGAAGGCACCGACAGATGCCGGCGTGAGCACACTCGCCGAATCAGCACACTGCTATCCAAGAAGACCGGTGGTTATCGGAAGTCGGGGGCAGTCCATTCATCGGAGTCGCGCCGGCTTTGCCGCGCAGAATCTGGTCGAAGCTCTTCTCCATCATGTTCGGAGTGCTCGTTTGCATCTACTCGCACGATATACAACATTACCGAGTCAGTAGCGAGTCCTTAATCATTTGGCAATATATGCGCGGTACTCACATAGCGGTAGGACTTGTCTGGGTACGTTTTCAGTGTCGTCAGCTCTTTCCACAGCGACGAGCACGCAACTTACATCGAGCACGGCAGCGGGGCGCTCGAGACAATCTCCACTACTTGTCCAAGCTGCTTATCCACCCTCCGCTTCATTTCACAGCTAATCGTCGAGATACGTGCCTCCTTCTCAAACAGGACTCTGGATCCGAGGTACATCTCCGACGCCGTCTTCTCCAGCTCCGCCATGATCACCGAGCTGTTGTCCACTGCGTCCAGAGGACTCTGCGCCATCTGGAACAGAAACTCCATCCCCTGCATCAAAAGTCACAGTACCATCAACATCAGTCAGTCCCCTCTCTCTATAAAGCCCCAATAACCCTCTCCATCCCACCCACCTCCAGCGCCGATCTCTTCATCACGACGCTCCTCAACGCGTCGTCGACCTTGGTCTGGTTCACCAGCAGCGCCTTGAGCCTCCTGTTTGTGTACTCCGACCTCTGCCGCCTCTGCAACTCGATCGTCGCCAGCTGCATCCACTTGAACTCCGCCTTGTTCTTGAGCTGCGACGCGTGAGCGCCGACCCCGACCGCCCTTGTGTGTTTAAGTTGCTCCACCTTGGCTTCCAGCCGCAGCACCTCCTCCCTCAGTTGCTGCATCTCCGCCTTCTTGCGGTGCAGCAACCTGGTCGAATAACCCGCGGGGTTCTTCGATCGGCGCTTGCGCTTGGGCTTCTGCAGTCTGTTAGACTCGGCGGACTTGTTCGAGTCCATGGGATCCGAGGAGACATCCGACCTCCGAAGTGGAATTCGGGTCGTCGGGGACGGGTGACGCGGCGCTGTCGCTGCCGCTTGTGCTTCCCTCGTAGGCGTCAATGATGTGAGGTACCAGCGGTACCAGCGCCACCAAGCAGTGCTCCGCAGCGCGGAAAGACGGCACGCGGTCGCAGGCGAAGCTCGCCAGCACAGAAACCGCTGCGACTGTGGGATGTCGCTACCTCTCGTTGCCCCGCGCGGCAGCGGTTAGCAACTGACAGACGCAGCACATTAGCAGCTTCAGCAGCAGCAACAGCACCTACCAGCATAGCAAAGCATAGGTCGGTTAGGAAACTCCTTCAACACGAGCAAGGGTCCCAAGGCGGCGGCGCCGAGCTGCTGCGCAGCTCGGCACTCACTTCCGCATTCTCCAGCAGGAGCACAACCAGCTCCGCCGCCTTGGTTGTTCCCGCCACGGCATTCTGCCAAGGCAACCTCAGTCTCCTACCTTCCGTTCGTCTTCTGCCCGCACCTTCGTGCTGAGACCAACTCTGCTACGCCTACAGCTCTGCAGACAGCAAGTACACGACTTTCAGCACCTCTCAAATGAAGGCCAAGGCCTCGGCCACTGTGGCCAGGTCGTCGGCTTCGGGCTCGAGCAACGGGGTAGTCATAAGCTTAGTTGCGCTGAGGTTGAGGAATGACACATGGGAAGGAGATGACGATGCAGGTAGCGTCTGATTGGTTGAAACGCAAATGATTATGCAGTTCAAATGTTGATGCTGTATCAAAAGTGGGTGGGCCGAGATATAAAGTGGGTGGATTGTCGGGAATGCGACGAGGAGGGAGCATTGCATGACCGGCCTTCCCGATCGATTTGTGCTCTCCTTCTCTTGGTCGCGAAAAACTCACCACACAGGTTTGTCTCTGCTGACGCGGATGAGTGCGTTGGTGACGAATATGGGTAGTCGCAGTATGTTGTCTCGGTGTGGAATTGGCTATTCATTCATGTATTTATTTATTCATTTATCTTTCTATACGCGCTCAGCGGCGAGCTTTAGAGCGGCGCTGAGCTGCAGCTGGTTGTCCATGATCCTCCGCAGCGCTCGGTTCGTCTCCTCGGCCTTCTGCCGCTCCCTGTATTCAGCCACGGCCAGCTCTTGCCAATCGCACGCCTTGTTCTCTGTCACGCGGACCAGGCCGGTCCGCGCCTTGAGCTTTTCTGCGTACGCCTCGAGGTCTCGCACGTGCTCTCGGAGGAACTGTAACTCGGCCCTCTTGCGGCGCTGCAGCCCCGTGGAGGAGCTCCAGCCCGTGCGGACCCGCTTCCGCTTTGGCTTGGCCGGTACGGCTGAACTTGAGTTGGTGGTTGAGGGGGTGGCTTGGTCGACTGTAGTTGGCGATCCGTGCTCCGAGCTCTTGCTCTCAATCGAGCATAACGTTATGGGCTCACAGCAGCCACTGACGCTCTTGATGGACTCGCAGTCGATGCTAATGCTATCCGAGAACACGTCGGGGCTCACCCAGCAGTCGATGAACTCAAAGAGCTCCTCCAGCGTTGCCAGTTGCTCGTCTTCTCGCAGTGAGGAGGGGTTCATCCTTGCAGGAAGCTTGCAATTTCTCAAATGAGGCCTCCACCCGACATTTTTCGTGGTACCGCGAGTCGCAGGAACAGTCTCATCACCACTGGCTATGCATTGGTCCAGTGTGCGTCAGCCTCACCAGACCAAGCTTCAAGGTGTAGGTACGGAGCCCCGCGGACGATGCATTTTATTGCGTGCAAAATAGATTTTTGTGCGATCGTTCCGCGGCGGAACTTCCGCCCCACGAGGAATTAAATAATACAAGTAGAT
The DNA here is from genome assembly GCF_000149755.1 of Phytophthora sojae. Taxonomy (NCBI): domain Eukaryota; phylum Oomycota; class Peronosporomycetes; order Peronosporales; family Peronosporaceae; genus Phytophthora; species Phytophthora sojae. The sequence goes on from NW_009258124.1 coordinate 1,577,149, forward strand.
TGGGGCTATTTGTCCAAACGTAAGTAGGTAGATCATGGGGACTACTTATAAGTAGATCAGACCATCAGCGCACAGCGAGGGAAGCGAGCCCACGCCTGCGGTTTGTCAGCCCGTGAGCTTGCTTCATCTTGCATCCAAGAGAGCAAGGAATGTAACCAACGACCATCGGGATACATGTTGCACTCGAGCCTTGTCTCATTGCGGTCAAATCAAGCTTTACTACAGTACTGTAATGCTGTACGTACTCAACAACAATTGACGAAATCACTCGAAATCACTCATAAACTTGATTAAGAAGAAAAATAGACTTGCCTAGGCAGCTAGGCAGGATGAAGGCCTTACGTTCATATATCGTCGTCTGGTGTCGCTAAAAAGGAGTTGTTGGTAGAAATGGCGCTCTCTTCGAAGACGTTCTTCAGCGCGTCGTGGATTTGGAGCTGGTTGTTCATAATGGTCTTGAGCAAGCGGTTGATCTCCTCGGCCTGCGCTCGTTTCAGGAGCTCCGCCATAGCGAGGTCCTGCCCCGTAGACGAAGCGTCCGCGTCGATACCCGCAGTAGGAGGCGTCTTCAGCTGCTCCAGATACGTCTCGAGGTGGAGCACGTGCTGCCGCAGGAACTGCAGCTCCGCTCGCTTGCGTCGCTGCAGACCCGTGGACGAGCTCCAGCCCGTGCGTTTCCTCCGCCGCTTGGAGGGTTTCTTCTGTTTGCAGGACTCGTCTGAGCCCAGGGGGTAGCAGTCTCCACTGCCTGATCCATCGACTGCCACAGGGGACGCGCCGCCAGTGTCTTCGCCGAGGAAGCAGTCTTCGATGTCGGAGCATTGGCCCGAGCACTCGATGAAGGCGATGAGCTCGTCCAGCGTCGCCAGTTTCTCCTCCTCCTCGAGCAAGAAGTTCATGTTGTAGGTCACTTGCTATCTCCAAGGGCAATTCGAAAGTAAGGATCGTGCCTCGGATCCGCAGGCTGGCAGCCGCCATACCAGAATGCGCCGTGGTGCCTGTGCACAACGTAAGCTCGCGATCCAACCGGCGGGACAGCGGGCAACTGGTTTGCGTCTACACCTCCGACCCAGACACGAACAGCTTCCGCGTATCCTCACTGGTCGAAAGGCCGAGATTGCCAAACAATATTTGCTCGATTGACGAAGAGATGCACCGCCGATGTATGCGCTGATGCGAGAAAAATACAGTTCACATACCATTTGCAACTAATAACCTGTTAGAAGTGTTGTATGATATGTATTTATTTAGTAGGGGTAGTCCTTTTAAGCCAAAGAACTCACGCGAATCGTCTTATCGTATTTCCTTGAGATAATGCATACCCTCTATGAATTAGAAAAGTCATTTGTCGGTGGTACCTGTTGAGGTATTTTGCGATCATCTAGAGATCCTAACGCGGTGCGTGTAATACTGCACGTAGCCATCAGGCCATGTACTGTACAGTATTCGTGCCTGGCTCACGTCGTTGGGGGAATCCTCTGTAATCTCTTGTTGCCACCAGTCAGTTGGATACGAATTGAGGCAATCAGGTCGCAATTAATACGAGCAGGCTGAAGGCACAAAGGGCCCAGTCAAGTCAGCAAATCACCCAGAACTTCGCTGGCTGGTGCTGCGGGTGGCACGCACCCTACAGCGCCGCAACTTGCACCTTGCTATATCCTGGCACTTTGCTATACTAGTATTCTAGTACGTTGGAGCCTGCTAAAATTGCTTGCTGCTAGGCAATTGCTACTGATTATGGAGATGCACATCATGAGCTTATGGTTCATAAACTTCAACGGGACTAGAGGTGCAGCTAATGCTAGCGCACGTGGGTATGCTGGACAAAGCCATGGAATACAAGTACACGTATCCGCCGGATACTATCTGGTGCTTGCGGCTGTTTTCTTGGCTCGCGTGCGCGTGGCGCGCCGAACTAGTCGACGCTGGCTCGCGTTTTAGTGATGGAGACACCGAAACGTATACATACATATTACCCGTTTCCAGTCATTGCAATGAGTACACGTCTTGTATTCTAATCACGAACAAACAAGTACATTAGGAAATCATTCAATAGTAGACACCGAAACAGAGTGTCCAGCCATGCATGTCCCGCAAAATCGAGCAAGAATCCAAGTGTACATGTATCATTAAAATGTCGCTATTGGCGCGCTTATCGAAAAGCTGCGTCAGCGGAGGGCATGTGGATCCGTTCGGCTTCCAGTACGAATTCTCCTTGCAGTCGCTGAAGACACGCCCGCAGTCGCTGGCTCAAAGTCCCCATCACCACGTCTTCTGCTTCTTGGAGCTCATCTTTCGTCCCGGTGAAGTCGTTCGTGTATTCAGCATGGAGCTGAAGCATTGTGCGGACAACTGAGCTTGGCCGTGGTTCACCGTCTAAACGGGTGATAATAGTCCAGCGTTGAAGGCGAAATTGAACGCCACCCGTAGCCAGTAGCAGGCGACTGACCTCGACGAGAACCAACCGGTTCGGCTCCTCGATCTTGCGCACGAATGTAAACCCATTGAGCTCTGCCGCACCCGCGTCGCTCTGCAGTCGCCACACGAAGCTCTTTTCCACGGGAGCTGCCATGCGCTGGCGAAGCTGCAAAAACAAACAAGCAGCGCGCAATGTTGAATTTGAAGTTAGCAATTGCGCATCAAGACAGCAACTTCAGATTGACTTACGAAGTGGTACGACTTGTCGTTGTAGTGGCGAACAGTGAGGTATTCTCGCCAGAACATCTCGCTTGCCTCCTGCACCGAGCACGGCATTGCCGTCGTCATGGCGATCTCGACCACCCTGCCGCGCGTTTGGTCTTGCTTGACTTGTAGGCTGTTGTCAGTGAAGAGGCCCTCATTGTGCTGAAACACCGCTTCAGAATCGAGATACAGCCCTTCAGCCATCTTCTCCAGCCCGTCTATGACAGCATAAGAGCATTCTGGTTCAGGTGACGGGCGTTGATCGGATGGGGAAGGCTGTCTTCCGAGGACAGACTCGAAGTTCTGTGCAGTAAATCGGCAGGCGAAGGTAAGTCAGCAGTAGGAACTTGGAGGTAGAATTGCCGCAGGTTAATACTTACTCCAAGTGAAGTCTGTGTCTGGAAAACGCCTCGCAGCGCCGTATTCATCTTCATCTGCTCCAGGAGCACATATCGCAACTTCTGGTTCATTATCTCCGACTTGAGCCGCTCTTGGTATTCCGTGGCAGCAATTGCATACCATGAAATTGGCACTACACCACTTTGAAGCGAGGTATCCACCAAGCTCACCGAAGCACTTGATCGAGCATGAACTCGCTGTAGTTGCTCCAACTCCCTCTGTAATTCGTGGCTTTGAGCCCGCAGTGCCAAGATCTCCGCCTTCTTGCGACGCTGCAGTCGTGTAGAAGCGCCTGGGGCTTTCTTCCTGCTCCTTTTCACAGCTTTCTTCGCCTCCGGTTGTTTATCGGGTAAGAAACTTGCCTTCTCTAGTACATCGTCAAGCGAGTCGAGCAGCATGGATTCCACGTCATCGTTGCTGAAAGGCGAGCTGTCATTCTCGCTCTCACTCGTAGTGACGTCACCGAGGCTGCGGCTGCTGTCGGCATCCCACGCGTCGATGAACGTCACCAACTCCTCCAGCGACGAGA